>NC_056623.2:6705000-7005000 GCF_002870075.4 Lactuca sativa | reverse complement strand
TGGTTCGATATACTGAGTTCACTATAAACAGTGCTCTGATACCAATCTGTCACACCCCCAAACCAAGGATGGCGGAAACGTCCGGGGGTGGAGGACTTCATGTAGAGTATCACAACAACGAGTATAATAGTGCTCAAAGTAAATACAACCATCATAAATATAATTGAAAAAGTTACACCAAAGTATATGTTTACATGATTCGAATCAATTACATTATGAAACAAAATGAACTGTTTGACGATTTATCGTCCCATCCTCAAAACGTGGTTGATTTCCTGTTTTCACTGAATTTCCTGAGAATACAAGTAGTTTTGAAAAGTGTCAACACAAATGTTGGTGAGTTCATAAGAGATTTTGTTGGAGAAGTAAACCGTTTTCCTTGTAAAAGCGATAGAATATGTATCCAGATAATCCGATATTTTCTTTATAAAATTTATGTAATGTAGTCTTACAACCGACGACCAAAATGTATAAGTAACCTCTCTTACTATTAGAAAATGATATGTGTTTAAATTGACATAAACGTCCTTGAATTAAATGAAGTTCCCGCAAATTCTTATGTTTATTAATACTTTATGTATATGTAGTCCTAAATCTCAGGACCAAGAAAAATAACAAGTATTGTCTATACTTAAAGTTATAAATGTGGTTTCAAATGATGTGTATTCATAAATACCAAAACCGAAAGTGTACAGTAATACCTGTACTTATTGAGATAAAAAGTGATTTTAAAATCGACATAAAACCCTTTTAAGTTTTATAAAAATCCCGTAAACTTTATGTATTGTTATATCCTTATGTGAGCCGCTATAATCATACTATGACTAAATGAACCTGCCACGACGTTTCTCAGGCGTCGTAAAACTGAAATGACATTTGTCACCCGTAGACCTGCAGGTCCAACTGTAGCTAGCAGCAAGGTGTGGGGTGTCAAACCCAATATAGATCTATACACAACTATCACGTTCTCCCTCCAGGAGACTCTGATTATAACTAACAGGATTTTATATCCCGCACGCGGACGTACGGAAAGAGATTGTCTCACAATTTAGGTTAACAAGTTTACAAGTTGTGTGCGGGAGTGTAAAACCTTTCTGTATGAATGTACCCTTTTTGTACGTGTGTGTTATGTGATGTATCATAAACTATACCTATTATAGTTTTATCCAAAACGTTTGTAATATATAAGAACTCTTTTATGAAAAAGCGTTAGTATTATGAAATCCATTAAACTATGCTTATTATAGCTTATATACGTGTTCTAAATGAATGAATAATCTTATCATGAATGACTTATTTTCAGTTTATGATGATAAAATTTACAAAGGAACACGTTCAATACTTAGAATTTATTATTATACACTTTGCTCAACATAATACAAAGTGTTATGAAAATTATATGATGTTAACTAAATTAGACCTTTCTGCACTGTTTTAGAAAAGCCATAGAAAAATCATACGAAGTCGAAAACTAAATCCGTAAATTCTGAGAGTTCCCAAAATATGTCTAGTTTACTCATAACTTTTATCATGATTTTTAATGACCTCCAACTTGGGTGAAAAAGTCCATAATCACAGACTGGTCCGGATTGGTGCTTGAAATGATAGGCAGTTTTGTAAATATCGCCATAAATTGTAGAAAAATCGTATGGAGATGTGCAAGTAGTCTTTTTAAAGCTAAGAACTGGAACTACTTACACCTAAAACATTTTTGAAAACTAAAATGTTTAAGATGTCCAAAACAGTCCGTGAATGGAGTCCAACTTTTCTGATGAAAGCTGTTAGAAGAATTTAGTTATGTTATTGGTGTTTTAACTTGTATTCCCCCCCCCTCCCCCCCCCCTAAAAACTTGAGAAAACATGAAAATGTAGGGGTATGAACTCACCTTGAGTGATTTCAGTAGATGATTGTTGAAGAATGGAGGTGTTTAACTCAAGAACACTTGGAGATGCCTTGAAGATTTTTGAGAATCTAGCATCATAGTTATGGAGTTTGTATAAGCTATCAATGATTTGGAGTAGAATGAAGTGTAAAAATCACAAGGAGGATGGATTACACTTACCAAGAGTGGAAGAACACTTGATGATCAGCCTTGAGATCTTGAATTAGAGAGAAAAGTTGGAGAGAAAAAGTTGGAGTTGAATCTTTGGTGGAATGAGAGAGGTCGAAAGAAAATGAGGAGAGAGGTGGAGTGACCATCCCTAGAACGTGGGGATGGCTTGTGAGAGGGGTAAAAAGTACAAGGAAGTGACAAGGTATGGTGGGGAGGAGTGTGGGTTAATCATGGAGTGGGTATGGGGTTGCTTGTGTCATAAAATAAGGTAAAGTCAACACTCTACCTTTGTACTTTACCTACTCTCTTTTGGATAAGGTTTTATCCTTAAAATATGATTAAATCATTAATTTAGGGATCTTATATTTTAAAATAAAGTTTTGGGTGAAAATCCCATGTTAAAACAATTAAAAACGGGCTTAAAACGCAAATTTGGTTGAAAACCGGGAGAAAAGTGCTTCCCAGCGAGACCTCTCAGTCCTAGGCCGAGGTTCGGTCCCTAGGCCGAGGCTCGGTCCATGCTGATGCTGAGTCAGAACGAAAGGCGCGAGCCGGAAGCGAGAGGCGAAGGGCGAAGGCGAGGGTTCGGTCAGAAGGCTCGGTCCGAAGTCAGAAGCGAAAGTGAGCTTCGGTTCGGAGATGAGAGGCTAGAATGGCAGAACCGAACGGACTGTAGTGAACAGTAGTGAACAGTACCTTCGGTTCGGTTAATGAACAGTACCTTCAGTTCGGATCAGCAGCCTTCTTCATCAGGAGGGTTCGGTTCCTAAGAGGGGTTTCGGTTCCTAAGAGGGGTTTCGGTTCCTAAGGTCTGTTTTTCGCGTAGACTTCCGTTTTTGGGCTATTTTCGCCAAATTCGAGGGTCGAGGTGCCGCGAGTGATTATAGAAAGTTGGGAGAGATTTTGAGAGAGATTTGAGAGAGATTCCACATACTCAGAGAGATTTGGGAGAGATTTGACATTCTTGGAGAGATTTCACATACAAAGAGATATTTGGGAGAGATTTCACATACTTAGAGAGATTTGGAAGAGATTTGACATTCTTGGAGAGATTTCTCGTTCAGAGAGAGATTTGGGAGAGATTTCACATACTTAGAGAGATTTGGGAGAGATTTGACATACTTAGAGAGATTTGGGAGAGATTTGACATTCTTGGAGAGATTTCTCATACAAAGAGAGATTTGGGAGAGATTTGACATTCTTGGAGAGATTTCTCATACAAAGAGAGATTTGGGAGAGATTTCACATACTTAGAGAGATTTGGGAGAGATTTGACATTCTTGGAGAGATTTCTGATACGAAGAGATGGAGTGAAAATGATTGAAAGAGGTTTCATTGGCGACCTTTTTGAGTGTTCGGCTTCGCAATGCAGGGTCCGTAAACCCCGTTAAGCCTTGTTTAATGATCTTGCATACTCCCGATGAGTATGCAACATTGTTTTATCGGTTTGGCTCGCCACGTACCACAGTTTTAGGTTAAGGAGATCTAGATGTACGCACTTTTCAATTTATGATTTCTCGATAGAATAGAGAGTTGTTTAGAAATTACATAATGTAAACTCTAGTATCTGCGGGCAAATTGAGTTGACCCGTTTGACTTGTTGACTTTAGTTGACTTTGACTTGACCGAAAATTGACGGTTGTCACATCATCCCCCCGTTAAAGGGAATTTCGTCCTGAAATTTGAATTTAGGCAAGGAGTTTGTAAATGACTAAGGTCGGCTCTACATTATTTTGATTCCGACTAAGAGATGAGTTATTATACATGAAAACTTAGCTTATACACATTATGTTATAACCAATACTGGGCGGATAGTAAAATGTGTGATTCTACTTCAGTTTCACATCCCAACGAGGAAAAGAAACTAAGTCAGAATTCTCACATTCTATTATCTACCAGGTATTCGTTATATATAACTGGGGAATGTATAAGTGAGGAAATCATAACAAATAACTTAGTAATCCTTCTTACTACGAGGGTAGATAAGCAAGTCACTTACAATGATAACGATGAACTGATCCTAGTAAGAATGACACATCCTATGAATACTGCGAACGGGTTGGCCCTATCCGAGGGGTATCACTACGGACTTGCAGCGTCCGCATCAAATTTGGAGGGTTGTCCTCGGACATCCTTTTCCAATACTCGCGACTGGTGATATTCAGATCTCAGGTCCGATTCCTAAAGGGTACCTCGTTCCTTGTGGTTGGTCGGCCTATTCGTTTATGTGAGGCAGATAGTAAAGGTTTCTACTGGAGATATTGTCAGGGCCTCTGAAGTTAATGGAACTATGAGCAATTTCCCTTTCTATTTGAAGAATAAGAACAGAGCTTTCTAGGGTGAAAAGCTTGGTTCTTCAATTTTATTGTTGAGTAGTTCGACAGGTTTGACTTAAGAGTTCTTGTAGCTCGGTAGGAAGCATGTGGGTTTTGTTTACACGATTAGGCCTTCTTAGATGGTAGGACATTTACTCGCCCTCCTGGGCAACCTTGGCCCGAAGTTCATGGCAGAACTCGTACCATATCTTTCCCAAGCTTCTGTGCTTGGACCTTGTCTGCTACATGCGTGACATTCTCAAAGGTCTCCTGTAAGTACTTGTGATAAGGTTTTGGGAAGTATAATACTCCTTTGATGCGTGTTTTGGGGTTCCATAGCAAAAGACGATCCGTAGGTTCGTGCTGGATGTTTATGAGAGACGAAGGTTTCGATGCTTGGAGGGGTTAGGTGAAAGGTCCTTTTGTAGATGTTAAATTGGGAAGATGAGGGCTATATCAATGAAAATTGGATGACGACAACAATATCTTTTTAGATAAAACTAGCTAAGCTGTATTCGCAAGAAGAGATCACTAGAGTGATAGAGTATCTTGTGTTTCTTTTCAGGGTGATTCATTTTGTTTGATGTTATCATTATTGTAGATGATTTATACCACAGTGTCTAGCACTGGCAGTGGGTGTGTTTTCGAGAATTAGTAATGATATTTGACATCATGACCCCTGACAGGTCTCCTTATGATCGAACGGTATATGAACGTCGTATGTAAGTTGACGTTTGGGAATCGTCGAGTGGGTGGCCCCACTCAGTTCTTACTACTAGACACGGATTAGGAGTCGGGATGAAATTATTTGTTTCAAGACTTCAGTATTTTTATTATAATTAACCCCGATGTATGTACAAAGTCATCACATCTTTCAGGTAATGATCCTAAGATCATATATGAATGTATTTGGTTTGATTTAAACGAGAGAATATTTTAACTACTTTTAGAAAGACGGTGACCTTAGCATGCATAACAATTTCATTACAAACCTATGGTACTTAAACGTTTTTGTCGTTGGAAACATTACAAAAGTCCTAATAGGGTTTCCTACTGATCCTGCCGGTTCGTTTGTTACATTCCTCCGGCTCCTCCGTCATTCTTCTCGGTTGGACACTCTCTCTTGAAGTGTCCCATTTCACCGCATAAGTAGCATACTGGGTCTGCCCTGGTGCTGGTGATTGAAGGGAGATGCTGGGTCGGGGCCTTACAGAAACGGGAGGTATGTCCTTTCCTGTTGCAGTTTTTACAGTGTAATTCTCGGCAAGCCCCATTGTGATGGAAACCACACTTGACACACTTTGGGAGTGATCCCTCATATGGTCTGGCCGACGTTTGGGTGGTAGACCCTGTGGCTAGTATCGAGGCATGTGTCGTGACTGCTGTTGTGATGGTGGGGGTGGCCATAGGTTGTTGTCTTTTAGTGGATCTTTGAGATTGGTGGCGCTCTTTCATGTTCCAAAACTTTCTCTTCTTGCTCGTAGGTTTGTGGCCCGAGGTATTTTCGCTAGCAGGCACCTGTTGGTGCTCCTGATTGTTGCCACAATCTGTATTGTCAGTACCGCTTTCATTTCTGCTAGCGTTGTTAGCATTGAACTGTGCCATGACGGCTGCCACGGCTGTCGTGACTGCAGCCTGAAAAGTAGCAGCGTCTATCTATAGAGTTGGCGCCTTGCTAGTTGGTTGGTTGCCTCTTGGTGAAGACATAGCTCTGTTTCACGATGGAAAAACATCTTCGTTAGTGGAAATGATTATCTTAAGTGCATCCGAACGATTTATATTTACGCATATAAATTTTTGCACGTTACTGTACTATTCCTAGTGTTTCCACTAACATTCTTGAAATGGAGTCACAACAGTGGGTAGGGGTAGGTTTCATACGGGCGTCAAGCTTACCCATCTTAGAATCATGTGTGTCCAAACACGCTTGGCTGAGGAGTTTTGATGGGACCCGGTGTATTAGTGCTGGTATGATCACACCCATAAGTCTATGATGAAGGAACTTCTCAACAAAATGTTTAAGGGTGAGATGATAATGAGTTTTTTTTTTTAGAATGGCTATACGTCGTGAGTTTCTAACTAAGTTTTATCTTATATCGATTTGTAACGTAATTTGGTCGTTAAGGGCGTTCTGAAAACAATTCATAACGGGAGTCTTTATATGGTAAACCCATGAATTTTTAGTAGTTCTGCATCCAAGTGGAGTCTTATAGTTGACCCAGTCTAGGTCCTTATTATGACCAATTGGAGCATGTTCTCGAAGATTTGACCTGTATCCCTATGATGCAGTCCTAATACAGAGTAGAAGTAAGTTCAGGTAGTGATCTTTTGATGTTTGTTGTTTGAAACCGGGTTCCATTGGTTGGTGAATGACATGATCCAACCTTGGAGAGAAGATCAGGAACGATTCCGGAGCTAGATTACTCTAGTCTTACAACTTGAATAGAGTGGGTTTTAGGCAGGCTCCTATGGCAGCATGATGGGAGTGTTTGAACAAAAAGGTGACACAGAACTCGGCTGATTGATGCCTCATTGATGTTTAAGATGTAACAAATTAGGGAAAATTGACCTTGTAGGGGGTCTTACATCATATCGAAGCAGGAGTGTCTTGGCCGCCTAAAGACCCCACTAAAGGTACCTACAGTACAAGATAGTTTCATAGGGAATGCCACATAGGGCATAGATAGGAAAAACGATTCCTTTTTAACATGAAATGAAGTAAGGCATCTACTACTGGCAGCGGTCATTTTTCATGTGATCTCTCAGTTCAGCTAGCTTCCGCTCCATATCAAGCATGTGCCTTTCGTACACCCTCTGGCGTACTCGGAGTTTTATGACATCGGTTCGTGTTTCAGTCAGTGCTTGCAGCAGGGTTTCATAGTCTTCCTCAGATTTTTCACGAGTGCTCAAGGCGATTGGTGCGGATTGTATGTATTCTTGCATTTGCATCAACCTCTGCGATACTATGGAGAGTTGTTCTGCCCTGAATCTCGTCTCGGGCAACTCTACGGACCAGGATTGGAAAAATTCTATCTGCTGGGGTTCCTTCGTTTATGTTGTAGAAGCTTCGATCTCCATCGAACAACATAGGTTGGTCTTGCTCTTCGCTCCAGATTTCCAAGCACTCTACCCAAGGAGGCATTGGGCCTTGAAAAGCCGGTCGAGGATTGGGATTTGGAACGCGGGTCATCGAGGATAGGTTCACCATTTCAGGTTCGGAGTCAGAACCGTCAGCAAGGCCTTCAGCTTGGTGACCATCCACAGGGATTGGGTGATCATTCTCCGGCTCCTCTCCGAGCCATTCAGTATTGTTGTGGTTAGGGTAGTACGGGTCGTAGTGGGGATGAAATCCAGCCATGATATCTTCGCGAGAAATAGGGATATAAGAAATAACTAAGTAGATGTACTAATTAGATACTTATAAGATGATCTTTATCAGGTACTTCAATACATTGTTTAGTGCATAATAGTCATATGTATTTGGGACAGGATAGACCTTCGAATAAGCAACCCTAACTCTAAATCCCCAATCCAACGAGAACAGGAAGTAAAGCAAAGATCCACAGATTCTAAGTCTATGACGTCCTGGATACATATAATTTTAATGTATCCACTAAGCAATTATTGACCTATTGATAAAAATCTATTTAGTTCTCAGATAAGTAATTATAATAACACCAAATACCCCTATGGTATTTCATCGTGGTAGTGTTGGTAAGTTTTTAGACTTGTTGCCATATCACAACCATTCTTGGGCATGTGCTAATCACTCCTCGGACGAGCATAGTTGATCAGGCTATGCCACTCCTAAGACTGACCATACATCCCCGAGCTTACCTGTGATATCCAACAATCATTACTTTTGTTTTGTTCTAGAACGATGTTGACCCTAGTATGTATGCATGCATGTATACTTTTAATAAGAAACTACTTATTTCTAAAAGTATAGTTGTTTTGAAAACATAAAATCAGAGACTCTAGTCCCAATGCATTTATAGTTTGTATATCTTATGTGGTTCGATATACTGAGTTCACTATAAACAGTGCTCTGATACCAATCTGTCACACCCCCAAACCAAGGATGGCGGAAACGTCCGGGGGTGGAGGACTTCATGTAGAGTATCACAACAACGAGTATAATAGTGCTCAAAGTAAATACAACCATCATAAATATAATTGAAAAAGTTACACCAAAGTATATGTTTACATGATTCGAATCAATTACATTATGAAACAAAACGAACTGTTTGACGATTTATCGTCCCATCCTCAAAACGTGGTTGATTTCCTGTTTTCACTGAATTTCCTGAGAATACAAGTAGTTTTGAAAAGTGTCAACACAAATGTTGGTGAGTTCATAAGAGATTTTGTTGGAGAAGTAAACCGTTTTCCTTGTAAAAGCGATAGAATATGTATCCAGATAATCCGATATTTTCTTTATAAAATTTATGTAATGTAGTCTTACAACCGACGACCAAAATGTATAAGTAACCTCTCTTACTATTAGAAAATGATATGTGTTTAAATTGACATAAACGTCCTTGAATTAAATGAAGTTCCCGCAAATTCTTATGTTTATTAATACTTTATGTATATGTAGTCCTAAATCTCAGGACCAAGAAAAATAACAAGTATTGTCTATACTTAAAGTTATAAATGTGGTTTCAAATGATGTGTATTCATAAATACCAAAACCGAAAGTGTACAGTAATACCTGTACTTATTGAGATAAAAAGTGATTTTAAAATCGACATAAAACCCTTTTAAGTTTTATAAAAATCCCGTAAACTTTATGTATTGTTATATCCTTATGTGAGCCGCTATAATCATACTATGACTAAATGAACCTGCCACGACGTTTCTCAGGCGTCGTAAAACTGAAATGACATTTGTCACCCGTAGACCTGCAGGTCCAACTGTAGCTAGCAGCAAGGTGTGGGGTGTCAAACCCAATATAGATCTATACACAACTATCACGTTCTCCCTCCAGGAGACTCTGATTATAACTAACAGGATTTTATATCCCGCACGCGGACGTACGGAAAGAGATTGTCTCACAATTTAGGTTAACAAGTTTACAAGTTGTGTGCGGGAGTGTAAAACCTTTCTGTATGAATGTACCCTTTTTGTACGTGTGTGTTATGTGATGTATCATAAACTATACCTATTATAGTTTTATCCAAAACGTTTGTAATATATAAGAACTCTTTTATGAAAAAGCGTTAGTATTATGAAATCCATTAAACTATGCTTATTATAGCTTATATACGTGTTCTAAATGAATGAATAATCTTATCATGAATGACTTATTTTCAGTTTATGATGATAAAATTTACAAAGGAACACGTTCAATACTTAGAATTTATTATTATACACTTTGCTCAACATAATACAAAGTGTTATGAAAATTATATGATGTTAACTAAATTAGACCTTTCTGCACTGTTTTAGAAAAGCCATAGAAAAATCATACGAAGTCGAAAACTAAATCCATAAATTCTGAGAGTTCCCAAAATATGTCTAGTTTACTCATAACTTTTATCATGATTTTTAATGACCTCCAACTTGGGTGAAAAAGTCCATAATCACAGACTGGTCCGGATTGGTGCTTGAAATGATAGGCAGTTTTGTAAATATCGCCATAAATTGTAGAAAAATCGTATGGAGATGTGCAAGTAGTCTTTTTAAAGCTAAGAACTGGAACTACTTACACCTAAAACAGTTTTGAAAACTAAAATGTTTAAGATGTCAAAAACAGTCTGTGAATGGAGTCCAACTTTTCTGATGAAAGCTGTTAGAAGAATTTAGTTATGTTCTTGGTGTTTTAACTTGTATTCCCCCCCCCCCCCCCCCCTAAAAACTTGAGAAAACATGAAAATGTAGGGGTATGAACTCACCTTGAGTGATTTCAGTAGATGATTGTTGAAGAATGGAGGTGTTTAACTCAAGAACACTTGGAGATGCCTTGAAGATTTTTGAGAATCTAGCATCATAGTTATGGAGTTTGTATAAGCTATCAATGATTTGGAGTAGAATGAAGTGTAAAAATCACAAGGAGGATGGATTACACTTACCAAGAGTGGAAGAACACTTGATGATCAGCCTTGAGATCTTGAATTAGAGAGAAAAGTTGGAGAGAAAAAGTTGGAGTTGAATCTTTGGTGGAATGAGAGAGGTTGAAAGAAAATGAGGAGAGAGGTGGAGTGACCAGCCCTAAAACGTGGGGATGGCTTGTGAGAGGGGTAAAAAGTACAAGGAAGTGACAAGGTATGGTGGGGAGGAGTGTGGGTTAATCATGGAGTGGGTATGGTGTTGCTTGTGTCATAAAATAAGGTAAAGTCAACACTCTACCTTTGTACTTTACCTACTCTCTTTTGGATAAGGTTTTATCCTTAAAATATGATTAAATCATTAATTTAGGGGTCTTATATTTTAAAATAAAGTTGTGGGTGAAAATCCCATGTTAAAACAATTAAAAACGGGCTTAAAACGCAAATTTGGTTGAAAACCGGGAGAAAAGTGCTTCCCAGCGATACCTCTCGGTCCTAGGCCGAGGCTCGGTCCATGCTGATGCTGAGTCGGAACGAAAGGCGCGAGCCGGAAGCGAGAGGCGAAGGGCGAAGGCGAGGGTTCGGTCAGAAGGCTCGGTCCGAAGTCAGAAGCGAAAGTGAGCTTCGGTTCGGAGATGAGAGGCTAGAATGGCAGAACCGAACGGACTGTAGTGAACAGTACCTTCGGTTCGGTTAATGAATAGTACCTTCGGTTCGGATCAGCAGCCTTCTTCATCAGGAGGGTTCGGTTCCTAAGAGGGGTTTCGGTTCCTAAGGTCCGTTTTTCGCGTAGACTTCCGTTTTTGGGCTATTTTCGCCAAATTCGAGGGTCGGGATGCCCCGAGTGATTATAGAAAGTTGGGAGAGATTTCGAGAGAGATTTGAGAGAGATTCCACATACTCAGAGAGATTTGGGAGAGATTTGACATTCTTGGAGAGATTTCACATACAAAGAGATATTTGGGAGAGATTTCACATACTTAGAGAGATTTGGGAGAGATTTGACATTCTTGGAGAGATTTCTCATTCAGAGAGAGATTTTGGAGAGATTTCACATACTTAGAGAGATTTGAGAGAGACTTGACATACTTAGAGAGATTTGGGAGAGATTTGACATTCTTGGAGAGATTTCTCATACAAAGAGAGATTTGGGAGAGATTTGACATTCTTGGAGAGATTTCTCATACAAAGAGAGATTTGGGAGAGATTTCACATACTTAGAGAGATTTAGGAGAGATTTGACATTCTTGGAGAGATTTCTGATACGAAGAGATGGAGTGAAAATGATTGAAAGAGGTTTCATTGGCGACCTTTTTGAGTGTTCGGCTTCGCAATGCAGGGTCCGTAAACCCCGTTAAGCCTTGTTTAATGATCTTGCATACTCCCGATGAGTATGCAACATTGTTTTATCGGTTTGGCTCGCCACGTACCATAGTTTTAGGTTAAGGAGATCTAGATGTACGCACTTTTCAATTTATGATTTCTCGATAGAATAGAGAGTTGTTTAGAAATTACATAACGTAAACTCTAGTATCTGCGGGCAAATTGAGTTGACCCGTTTGACTTGTTGACTTTAGTTGACTTTGACTTGACCGAAAATTGACGGTTGTCACAGTTTCTGCCTCAATGCCTCGAATGCCGACTGTTGATATAGACCCAACTGAAAAATCACACTTTTCTTGGTCAAACGGGTCAAGGGTACAACGATCTTGGATAAATCATGGATAAATCTCCGATAGTACCCTGTTAGACCTAATAAACTCCGGATCTTGGATGCGTTCTTCAAAACTTCTGAATGCCTTACTGCCTCAATCTTGGCCAGATCTACCAGAATACCCTCTTGGTTGATGACGTGCCCAGAAACTGCACCTCACGCAACCAAAACTCACATTTGGAGAATTTGGAGTAAATCCTCTCCCTGCTCAAAGTCTCCAATACCTCCATCAAATGTTGCTCGTGCTGATTCTTGGTCTTAGAATAGACCAAGATATCATCAATGAAAACAATCACAGATCGATCCAACATCGGTCTGCAAACACAGTTCATGAGTTCCATAAATGTTGCTAGAGCATTGGTAAGCCCAAACGAAATCACCACAAACTCGTAATCACCATAACGAGTTCTAAACACCATCTTAGGTATATCCTCATCCCTAATCCTAATCTGATGATACCCCGACCGAAGATCAATCTTGGAGAACCAAGATGCACCCTAAAGCTGATCGAATAAATCATGAATCCTCGGAAGTGGATAATGGTTCTTCACCGTTAGATTGTTCAGCTCCCGATAATCAATGCACATCATGTGCGACCCATCCTTCTTTTTCACGAACAGGATCGGTGCTCCCCACGAGGAACTACTCAGACGAATGAACCCATGGTCTACCATCTTGTAACATCCAGATTCCTAGGTATGGTCATTTGATTAGTTATTAGAGATATGAGGAGTGGCTCAACGATTTGATTTCCTAACTCGTCAAGTAGGACCATGAATGATTACTAGGATTAATGAGTGGACTCGACGAGTCGGTGAATGGACTCGATGAGTCCGTGTTGTTGGCAGAAACCCTATATACTTGGGCCTGTGCCCTATTTAAGGGTCCTTATGGCCTTCATTTGTGGCCACCCTTCCAGAGAAAAGCACCCTATCATATTTGAGCGTGTGAAGTGAGAGACAAACAGAGAGAGAGAGAGAGAGGCATCTTGATCCTTTTGTTGTGATTTTGCTAAGGAGGAGAAGTAATCCAGCAAGAAGGACCAAAGGAGGTTGTTGTTCTGATACTTTCAAGCAAGGAGACTTCACTTTGAGGTAACAATTCTGCCCTTTTCTTCTTTATTGTGTAGGCTTATTTAATCAAGGGTTTCTTTACCCTTTCTTGAGTTGGGATATGAAGCATAAGAAGTCCCAATGAGAAATAGACCATAAATCTGGACCTTGAAAGGTCCAGAGAGTCCCAATCATCCAGCTTTATGTAGTCCCTTTTGGGTTTTGGATCTTGGTTGTCATATTCAGAGCTAATTCATCAAATAGAGCCATATGAGTGTTGCATGAGCATAAAGATTGGACCTTTACATGACTTTTGAGTGTCTAAAGGTCAGATCTATAAGTTAGAGAAAGAGATCTGACCTCAGAAGGTCATTTGGGAGTTGCCATGGAGGAAACTCGCTGAGTCCATGAGAGGACACGATGAGACGAGTCGGGTTGCCCCGCGATTTGTGATCAGTGGTAACCCGTCGAGTGAAAGGTTAACTCGACGAGTTGAGTGAGGCCTTAGAAGGATTCAGAAGATGCGCATGAACTTGCCGAGTCCCACGAGTGCACTCGGCGAGTCTGGTCAAAGTTAGACTATTGATTGAGTGGACTTTCATTGAATTTTAGGGTTTGGTCAACAAATAGCTAGGCTTTTGGGTCTTGGAGGGGTAAAATGGTCTTTTATGTTGGAATAGTGTCTAAGGCTGCAACTATATTAGGCAAGTATTTGACCCGGTTGTGCATGGTCCTTTTGGGTTGCCTTCACCATAGCAACTTGATATGATGATTTATTAAGAGAGAGTAAATATTATTGATATATTATGAGAATAATATAAAGAATAATATATTGTTATTTGTTTAATATAAGTCATAGAATTAATTCGAATTAATTTGGTGACTTAAAGAGATTAATTAAATAAGAGGGTATAAACTGTCAATTGTTTGATAGTTAAGCTTTAGACTGTAAATCCATATAGATATACAAGGGACGGATTCTAGAAGCTAGGATAGCTTCAAAATCGTCCAAGACTTATCTATGGAAAGGATTTGGATAGCCTTAAGAGAAGATTATCCAATTAGGGTTTAGGTTGTAACCCTTAAGGAGTCTACAAGTATAAATAGACCCCATGGCTAAAGGAAATTGGGACTTCACAAAAGTAAGAGAACCCTGGCCGATTTCCTCCCCTCTCCTCTCTCCCAAATCATCTTCCTTGCTATTGGTGTTTGTAAGCCATTAGAGGAGTGACAATTGTGACTCTAGAAGCTCCAAGACAACAAGGTCATCAAGGAATTCAAAGGTATGATTCTAGATCTGGTTTATCATTGTTCTTATTCCTAAATAGTCATTAGAAGTCTTGGATTCAAAGCATGTTTAATTAGAAAGCCTAGATCAAAGCATTAGGGTTTTGCATGCGCACATAGGAAAGTTCTTATGGCTAAAACCCATCAGTGGTATCAGAGCCTAGCTTGGTTTTCATTAAATTGTTGCTTAATTGTCTGAAACTAAAATGCAAAATTCGATTTTTGTGTTTCTGAGTCATGGACTCGGCGAGTTCCAAAGTGGACTCGGCGAGTTGGCCTGACTCGGCGAGTCCCTTTGTGCACTCGGCGAGTCCAAGCGTCAGGAATGGCCAGATTCGGGATTTCTTCATAATTATCTTATGGAAACTTACCTTAATCATATTAGATCAACCCAAATCCGATTTTTTGATATATATGACTATTATCTTGATCTAATTAAAGATATTTATCAACTAATAAAATATTTAATTTCCTTATATGATAATTAATTAATTATTTTGATTATTTTGGTAATTATCTTAAAAAGAAATCTTGAATAAAATCAAATATAGATAATTAGGATATTAATTGTTAATTGGAATTATTTGTTATTTGATCCTCCATGTTTTAAATGTTTAAAACTTGCCCTCAACTTTTGAAATTTATATTTTATGATTAAAAGTTTTAATTTAGACAATTTAAATTTCAAACCCTAGATTTTAAAAGGTTTAAAATACAACCCTATACTAATATGATATTACTGGAATAATATATATATATATATATATATATATATATGTATGTATAACTAAATGCTAGTCTTACCGTTAGTAGGCCTCATTCACAAAGCCGATCTATAAGGTGGGTATAAGGTTGCGGCCTATAAAATGGTACTTAATGGGTGTACACTCACACCCACCGCTTGCTTGATTGGTGGAGGGTCGTTAGCCGAACGGGTAGGATATGGCAACCTCATCGTCTCATTAAAAGTATAATAAGTAATACAAAGTAACCACACATATTTTAAAATTTCCCAATCTTAGTTACTTTAGGAAAAGTGAATTGATGCAATCCCATGAAATTACACTTTGCACCCTTGCTAAGAAGTTAGTGGAGCGTGTGTGGTTTACCGGCACACTAATTGGTTCTAAGCAAAGGTGGCAAAGGGTGATTCATTGTTTATCATAGTTCGATGGAGCGTGTGTGGTTTACTGGCACATCGAATAGGTGATCGTTACAATGAAGGCACCATGTGAATTTGCATGGTAATTCACACCCGCTTTGTGATCCTCGGTATCCCAGTCACAAACAAGAGGGGCATATCGAGATTTAAACATGCCATTGAATAGTTTCAATGAATCTCATCCGAACCTAGGAATTCTCAATACATTTAGGACTAATCGTTAGGTTTTTATGGTGGAGAATTAGTGAATCGTCATTCACGTACCTTCAATTTATTTGCATGTTGGATTACGACATCCCTTTTCTAATATGTAAATGTTATTGTTCGATCCTAGCCCTAATTTTTCTTATTGGGTGATAATTAGGGATTCTTATTCTAATCTATCTTTGTCCTTTCTATTTGTAGATGTCGAACGCAAACAACGTTGCTGCTAGTTCTTTCACGTTGATGAGCCTTTGCCAAAAGGTCACCTTTGATGGAACGAACTTTAGCGAATGGATAAGATACATTCGCACCATTGCTCGCTACGAGGATAAGGAGTATGTCCTCGATGAGAAGCTCGAGAAGATTAACCCTGAAATCGCTACTCCGATTGAAATCACCGCTTTTGAAACTCATGAGTGAGATGCAACGAAGGTACATTACATCATGATTGCCACCATGAACTCCGACTTCCAAAAGTCCTACGAGGACATGTACCCGTATGAGATGCATCAAGACTTATTGGAGAGATACCACCATAACGCGAGACAAGAGCGTTATGAGATTTTCACTAACATGATCTCCGCTAAGATGGGTCATGGAGAATCTCTTACCGTGCACCTGCAAAAGATGCAATGGTATGTCGACCGCCTTCGCAAGTTAAATGTTGACTTTGGGGAAGACTTGGCGATCGACATGGTGCTTCACTCTTTGCCTCCGATGTACAATCAATTTAGGATGACCTACCACATGAACAAAGAGGAGGTCACCCTAAGCAAACTCCAAGGTCTATTGAGGGTCGCTGAGAGCAACTTCAAAGACAAGTCTGTTGCACCAACTCCCAATCCACCTGCTGCTCCTGTCTTGGCTATTGGTCAAGGAAAGGGAATGAAGAGGAAGGCTTCGTCTAAGAACTATCGCAAGGTTAAAGCCCGAGATGGTGCCTCTTCTAGTGGAACCAAAGTTGATCCCGCTAAGCCTTGCCCTAACCCGAAGGAGGCAGAGTGCCACCACTGCCACAAGATAGGACATTAGAAGAGAAGCTTCCCAGAGTACCTGCAAGCCATCAAGGAAGGAAAGATGAAGCCATTTGTCGTAGGTATATACACACTTAAATCTAACGATTCTAATCATGCTATTTCTTGGGTTCTTGATACCGGTTGTGGTTACCACATTTGTTCTAATGTGCAGGGACTAAGAAGAAGTAGGGATGTGGAGCAAGGAAGAATCAATCTAATCATGGGGAACAGAAGATCGTCGTCTGTGACCAAGATTGGAGTGTATTCTTTAGTGCTTAGGAATAATTTATGTTTAGATTTGAACAATTGTTGCTATTCTCCAGAAATGGCTAGAAACATCATTTCATTTCATGGTTTGTTTAGACAAGGTTTTAGATTTTCTTTTAATAATGAGAATGGCTCTATTTTGGCTTATCTAAATGGTGTCTTTTACTTTGAAGCTATACCATGTAATGGAATTTATGAAACTGTTATGATTGTTGATAACTTAGGAAATGATGTTTTGAACATGGATTCTTCCAATAGTATGGATAAAGCATCCTTGTGGCATTGTCGTCATGGACATGTCAACAAGAAACGCATAGCCCAACTCCAAAAGGATGGAGTGTTGGAGTCATTCGACCTTAGGGAAGATGACACGTGCGAGTCTTGTTTGCTTGGAAAGATGACTAAATCACCCTTCACAAGTACGTGTGAAAGGGGTGAGGGTCTATTGGACCTAATACATACCGATGTATGTGGACCGTTTAGATCAACCACGAAGGATGGAAACCGCTTCTACGTGACTTTTACTGATGATTATAGTAGATATGGGTATATCTATTTAATCAAGCAAAAGTCAGAAACCTTTGAAAAGTTCAAAGAGTTCAAGAATGAAGTGGAGAATCAATTGGGCAGGAAAATCAAGATGCTTCGATCCGATCGAGGAGGAGAGTACCTAAGTCTTGAATTCCACGATTATCTCAAGGAGTGTCGAATAGTTTCGCAATTGACGCCTCCTAGGACACCGCAGTTGAATGGTGTGGCAGAAAGGCGTAATCGAACCTTATTAGATATGGTTCTCTCTATGATGAGTCGTGCTTCACTACCTATCTCTTTTTGGGGGTATGCCTTAGAGACTGCCGCCCATATCCTTAACCGAGTCCCTACTAAGAAGGTTGCCAAAACACCTCACGAGATGTGGACAGGGAAAGCTCCCTCGTTGGCACATATCAAGGTTTGGGGTTGCGAGGCTTTCGTAAGACGAGATACTCACGACAAGCTCGAACCTCGAAGTGAGCGATGTATTTTCATCGGCTACCCGCAGACATCCTTTGGATATCTCTTCTATAGACCGAAGGACAATGTTGTCTTCGTTGCGAGGAGAGGAGTTTTCCAAGAGCGAGAACTCATAAGCCAAGGAGACAGTGGGAGGCAAATCGAGCTTGAAGAGATTCAAGAGTCGATAGATGAAGGAACCTCTACCGCTGGCACTCAACCCGAGGAGGAAACTCCGGTTGAACCTATTGACGAGTCCTTACCTCTTAGACGTTCCGATAGAGTTAGAGTTCATCCCCAGTTTTATGGTTTTCATATTACTACCGAAGGGGACACGTATATTAGTGATGGTACACTAATAAATATTGATGAACCTAATAGCTATAAGGAAGCCATGGCAGGCCCAGAGTCTGCAAAATGGAAAGAGGCAATGGATAGCGAGATCCAATCCATGTATGACAACCAAGTTTGGAATTTGGTTGATTATGTGCCCGGACGTAAGACCGTTGGGTGCAAATGGATCTTCAAGAAGAAGACCGACGTGGATGGAAAAGTACACACGCATAAGGCGCGATTGGTTGCGAAGGGCTTTACTCAAACTCCCAGAGTTGACTATGATGAGACCTTCTCACCAGTTGCGAAGATTAAATCTATTAGAGTGATGTTAGCTATTGCCGCATTTCATGATTATGAGATTTGGCAAATGGATGTCAAGACCGCTTTCCTTGACGGAAATTTGGCTGAGGATGTTTACATGGCTCAACAAGAGGGGTTTGTGGATCCGAAGCATCCGAATAGAGAGTGTAAGCTTGAGAAGTCCATCTATGGGCTTAAGCAAGCATCTCGTAGATGGAATCTTTGCTTCGATGAGAAATTCAAAGAGTTTGGATTTGTACGAAGCGAAGATGAGTCATGTGTATATGTCAAAGCCAGTGGGAGTATAGTAAGCTTCCTCGTTCTATATGTCGATGACATATTACTCATAGGAAACGACATCCCGACTCTGCAGGAGGTTAAGTCCTGGCTCGGGAAGTGCTTCGCTATGAAGGACCTCGGAGAGGCTTCTTACATTTTGGGAATAAGGATAGTAAGAGAAAGAAGTAAGAGACTAATTGGACTTAGTCAGAATACTTACTTGGATAAAGTACTAAAACGATTTAGTATGGAAAACTCGAAGAAGGGAGAATTACCGATACAGAGTAATGCCAAGTTGAGTAAGACTCAAAGTCCGAGTACCGAAGTTGAGATAGCAGAAATGAGTCGAGTACCATACGCTTCCGCAGTTGGCTCAATCATGTACGCTATGACTTGTACTCGCCCCTGATGTAGCCTTCGCTTTGAGCATGGTTAGCAGATATCAAGGGAATCCTGGCAGAGCACATTGGATTGTGGTGAAGAATATCCTTAAGTACCTTCGGAGGACGAAGGAATGGTTCTTAGTCCTCGGAGGGAGTGATGACTTGAAGGTGCGAGGGTATAGTGACACCAGTTTTCAGACCGACAGGGACAACTACCGTTCGCAGTCGGGCTGGGTCTTTACCCTGAATGGAGGAGCAGTGACATGGAAGAGTTCCAAGCAGGAAACCGTAGCTGATTCAACATGCGAATCAGAGTACATTGCAGCGAGCGAAGCGTCGAAGGAGGCAATATGGCTGAAGAACTTCATCGGTGATCTTGGAGTTGTACCCGCCATAAAGGAGCCCATGGAGATTTTTTGTGATAACGAAGGAGCGGTTGCCTTGACCAAGGAACCGAGGGATCATGGTAGATCAAGACATATCGACAGAAAATATCACTTCATTAGACATCGTGTAGAAGAAGGACAACTCGTAGTGAAGAGGATATCATCAGAAGATAACCCAGCAGATCCGCTTACGAAGGGACTGAGTAGGGTTAAGCACGTGCAGCATGCTAGGAGTATTGGGCTGAAGGATGATATTAACATAGATTAGATAGTATTAGAAACGTGTAATAGATAAATTTAATTAACATTTGATGATTAAATAAAGGAGTTTTATTTATGAGTAATGTTACTATCTTATGTTGATTGTTTAGCTATTGTTTCACTTTGCATGTTTTGACTTCCAAAATAATTGAATTTATTAGGAATAATAGAATTATTCAAATTGTCCACAATCATTCATATGTTGGAAGTAGATATGAATGAAGATTGTCATGAATTGGTGTGTAGATTGTCTAAATGGTGTTAGACATAGCAAAGGGTTGCTGCAACATTCATGAGTGCTTATGAACTAGTTTTGAGCATTGGAACAAACCCGCGCTTTCCGGAATCACCTTTTGGAATATGATATAAAAAGGGTGATCGCAAGACGATAATATCATATAGTCTTAAAACCTAGATATATGGTTTGTTATTTGTTAATTGATTGTACATTGATAATGCGAAAACGCATCAGTAACTCGGTGTAATAAAACACATTGTTGTGTATAGTTGGTTAATGAATAAGTAAATGCATATAAGTCGAAGTTTATCTGTAACTTTTATCTAAGAAGGTAAAAGCGATATCTTGGCTGCTCGATGATTTGATTTGACTTATGTGTCGGGCCCGGTCAGAACTGAATTGATGTGTTCGATTAAGTTCTATGTCAAATAAATCAAAGATCGAGAAACCTAAATGCTTGACTAACCATTCCATAGGATTGTCAGCATGATATCTAACAGAGGACTGTACGATCCCTTATCTAAAGGACAAGATTGATTAGATCAGAGTTGACAACATCTTTGAGAGCTATGATTGCAAACCAAATTGTACTTGTGCATATAGTTACTAGACTTATCCAAGTGGGAGACTGTTGGAATAGTGTCTAAGGTGCAACTATATTAGGCAAGTATTTGACCCGGTTGTGCATGGTCCTTTTGGGTTGCCTTCACCATAGCAACTTGATAGGATGATTTATTAAGAGAGAGTAAATATTATTGATATATTATGAGAATAATATAAAGAATAATATATTGTTATTTGATTAATATAAATCATAGAATTAATTCGAATTAATTTGGTGACTTAAAGAGATTAATTAAATAAGAGGGTATAAACTGTCAATTGTTTGATAGTTAAGCTTTAGACTGTAAATCCATATAGATATACAAGGGACGGATTCTAGAAGCTAGGATAGCTTCAAAATCGTCCAAGACTTATCTATGGAAAGGATTTGGATAGCCTTAAGAGAAGATTATCCAATTAGGGTTTAGGTTGTAACCCTTAAGGAGTCTACAAGTATAAATAGACCCCATGGCTAAAGGAAATCGGGACTTCACAAAAGTAAGAGAACCCTGGCCGATTTCCTCCCCTCTCCTTTCTCCCAAATCATCTTCCTTGCTATTGGTGTTTGTAAGCCATTAGAGGAGTGACAATTGTGACTCTAGAAGCTCCAAGACAACAAGGTCATCAAGGAATTCAAAGGTATGATTCTAGATCTGGTTTATCATTGTTCTTATTCCTAAATAGTCATTAGAAGTCTTGGATTCAAAGCATGTTTAATTAGAAAGCCTAGATCCAAGCATTAGGGTTTTGCATGCGCACATAGGAAAGTTCTTATGGCTAAAACCCATCATTTTACCCTTCTAAGGAATTATAAAGGGGGATTAATCTAGCCTTTAAGAGCCGTTGTTAATTAGATGAAATTTTTATGTGATTACGCGGAGGCTAGATTACTATTCAAGATTCGAGATTTATCTGAGTTACCTGAGGTGAGTCTTCTCACTATACATTACCTAGGGTGGTATTTATGTGCAGACCGGAGGGTCTTATGTGTTATGTGTATATGTATGTCTGAGATTTATGTGCATTGTGTTATATGTATGCTATGTGTTATATAAACCGGACCAGAGGGTCCTCATGAGATTTATGTGCATTGTGTATATGTATGTCCAACGACTCATGAGGCCAAAGGGTCCTCGACCAGACTGGACCATAGGGTCCAACGAGTTAGACCGGAGGGTCCAACGAGCTACGGGACTGGAGGGTCCCACTGAGACACATTGACTAGGGGGTCATACCGAGTTATAGCCTTGAGTGGCTTATGTGTTGTATGTGGTATTTTGGGGAACTCACTAAGCATTTATGCTTACCGTGTTATGTGATATGTGTTTCAGGTACCATCGAGGATCGCAGGAAGGCACCGGCATGATCTGTAAATACTGATGGAGCATTATGTATTATGTATTTGAGATTTTGGGATGTGTTTTTACTTTGATAACAATTGATACATTTGAGTTTTGAAATTACTTATGAGATGTGAGATGTTTTAAAAATGAAAACTTGTTTTGGAAATTTACGTCGTTACACTGCTCCAGAAGCTGCGTAAACAAGTCCTGAATCTCAGGTGGAGCTAGACGATATGACGCCTTGGCTATTGGAGCCGCACCAGGAACTAAATCGATACATAACTCTACTTGCCTCTCGGGAGGAACCCCAGGTAACTCCTCTAGAAATACATCTGGAAATCTCGCACATTTGGTACCCTACTCATATCTGGTGTGGCCTCCACCCTCGTATCTGAAACATAAGCCAAAAACCCCAAACAACTCCGCTGAAGGAGTCTCCTAGCCGTCATAGCTGAGCAGCGAGATGGCCCATGCGAGGCTCTCTCTCCATGAATAACCAATTCTCCCCCACTTAGCGCTCGAACTCTCACCAGCTATTGCTCGCAATCTATCATGGCCCCATTGGTCCCCAACCAATCCATCCCAATGATCACCTTCAAACCACACAAAGGAGTCGAAACCAAGTCGATTGGAAACCTCTCCCCGAACATATTCAGATAACTCCTCCAAAATACCCTCGTAGCGCTCACGGTGCGGTCATTGGCAATCTCCACCTCAAGTGGGGAATCCAAAGTCCCTGGAGTATCTCGGAACTTCTTGCTGAGCGCAAGAGATACAAATGATCGTGTAGCCCCCAGATAAAAAAGAATATGAGCCGACAGACCATTGACCAAAAAGTCCCTATACAAAATCATAACCATATAAGCATAAGCAATAAAATAAATAAGACAGGAATAGATCACATACCATTCACAATATCTGGCGTTGCTGAGGCCTCCTCTGAAGTCTACTGAAATGCGCAGCTCTTCACCGCAGGAGCTTCTGCCTTGATCGGGCGGCTATCAGTGATTCTCATCAAGGCGGGCGCAAGCGCCGCCACCGCTGCTCCTCCTCTAGCCAACCTCGGATAATCGACCCTTTTATGACTGGTATGGTTATAGTGGAAACAAATCAATCCCTTCTTAGAGCAATCCCGACTCATGTGACCCGACTGGCCACATGCATAACATATCGAGCGTGCTATTAGACAGGCTCCACTGTGCGGCTTACCGCACTTGGCACACCGGCCACAACCTCGTTGGCCGCATTTGGGAGGATCGGAGGTCTTAGGCTTCTTGGCCTGACCTACTAGAAAGATCTTGTATGCTCAAGAGACATATTAAAATGATATTGCTAAATAACATATGATCATAAGGGTCACACTAACAACAACTTAAAACAATTTATTATTTATTAGAAAATTATTTTAATAAATATTCATAAACTCTTATAATAAATTGGGAAAATATTTATTTCAAGGAAATAATTATTTTACAATACAAGTAACACATTATTTTATATGGTATGAATATATATATATATATATATATATATATATATATATATATATATATATATATATATATATATATATCATGTACATCTTTTTGGACCTAATAAGCCTTTTGGCTTTTAGCAAAAGACAAAGCTTATATCTTATAAACCTTAAGTTTATAAAATAGAAACACTTGCCTTGTCTTTTTTTCTTGGAACCATGAATTGAAGAGAAAGGACAAGAAACATGGGTATTGTATTTGTTTAATGAAAAGAATACAAGCTAGAAGAAACACATTGATGACTTAGGGACATGCTTGCAAAAAGTATTAAGATCTAGTGGGTATTGACTTTACTTTATGACTATATAAATATTGCACTTTTGCAATCTTCTTCTTGTTCTAAGCATGCAAAAGCCATGAGCTCTTCTCTCCTCTCCATCTTCTCTCTCATGTCTTGCACTTTGAAGATAATTATTTCTTGCATCCTCTCTTTAAGTCATAATCTTGTTTTGACTTAAATTTTAAGATTTATAAATAGAATTAAATCAAGTTGGAATATTGTTGGTGTCTCAAGGGTTCATCCTCTCTCCATCAACTTTCAAGCCTCCCCTAAAGGACCCAAGGCTCTTCAAAGGTTTTTGCTTCTTTCTCCTTCAATGGTTGTGCTTTAAATATTTCTACTACTTGCAAGATGATCCTTGGTGGGTGATAAAATGTTTATGTTATTTATAAAACTCTAGTCTTCTGTTTGCCATTATTTATAGTTTTTTAAACTAGTTTTAAATAAAACCCAACAAGTGGTATCAGAGCCACCTTTCAAGTTTGGTTATATTTTTTTTTATTTATGAAAATCTTGTTTTTGAAGAATATGGATAACTTATTTTTGTATAAAAACAAGTTCATACATATTTTCTTTGACAACTTTATAATTGTTATTTTATGTTACAAAAGCTTACATGCATATTTTTCACTTATAGTTTTCTTAGAAAAACAAAGGTTGTTTTTTGTTTATATGTATTTTAGATTTCATAAACAAGCCTTGAACCATTTGTGTTGTTGTTTGTGTGATTCGTTTGAAAAATGGTTTGTAATATTCTTTTATTCATAAAGTATGTAATAAAAGTAGCTACTTTTAATTCATGTTATTTTTTTATGTAATAGATTAGTTTTAGACTAGAGTTATTTTATGAAAAATGTAACAAGATGCAGATGGAGGCCATTTCTTGAAGAACCATGGAGACCCATAGTTTTATAAAGATTTTATAAAAGTTTGTAACTTTTATAAAATTGC
The DNA here is from genome assembly GCF_002870075.4 of Lactuca sativa. Taxonomy (NCBI): domain Eukaryota; kingdom Viridiplantae; phylum Streptophyta; class Magnoliopsida; order Asterales; family Asteraceae; genus Lactuca; species Lactuca sativa. Next base: position 6,979,994 of record NC_056623.2, on the reverse strand, counting down.
AACAAAGTTGGTTGTCATTGCAAGTGGGAGCTTGAAAATCACATGAAAACATGTCATTGAATAGTTCAATGAATTTCAAAGATCTAGGAGTTTCAATTAGATTGAAATTGGTAAAAGCTTTACCTACCTAAAATAGATTCGGATTTGATTACGGCATCCCTCTTTAAAGTTCGAATCGAAAATATGGATCCTACCCATAATTTAAATTTTTGGGTTAATAATTAAGGATTAAAATCGACTAACTTGAATTTTCTATTCTCCCATTATAGATGTCGAGTTCAAACAACAATGGTCTTCCTCGTCCTTCTGGAAATGTTTTTCATTCTCTATTTGAAGATGATCTTCCACATGTTGATCAAGGTGAAAGAATGTTCCCTTCATCAAGCAATGGTGGAATTGGAAATCATGCTTCTCCAACTCTTCCTCCAGTGACTCTCCCCAAGTCATGTATTCTTCAAGTTGAAAAGTACAAAACTACTCAAGCCCTATTTGTAACATCCCCTCTGGCACGTATCACAATATTGTCCGCTTTGGGCCACTCGGCACGAAGACTTCCCAGGGGGTCACCCATCCTGGTACTACTCCCGCCCGAGCACGCTTAACTGCAGAGTTCTAATGGGATTTGCTGCCCTCACGGTTTTAAAATGCGTTGTGATAGGGAAGGTATCCACACCCCTTATAAGGAATGCTTAGTTCTCCTTCTCAGCTAATGTGAGATCAGATCTAACCCACTCACGGTTTTAAAACGCGTTGTGATAGGGAAGGTATCCACATAGTTCTCATTCTCAGCCGATGTGGGATCAGATCTAACCCACTTTTGAAAATGGGTTAGATCTGATCTCACATCGGCTGAGAAGGAGAACTAAGCATTCCTTATAAGGGGTGTGGATACCTTCCCTATCACAACGCGTTTTAAAGTCGTGAGGGCAGCAGATCCCATAAGAACTCTGCAGTTAAGCGTGCTTGGGCGGGAGTAGTACCAGGATGGGTGACCCCCTGGGAAGTCCTCGTGCCGAGTGGCCCAAAGCGCACAATATTGTGATACGTGCCAGAGGGGGATGTTACAAATGGTATCAGAGCCAGGGCACGGGTCGATGTGTTCGACGGGGACGTTGAACCCTATAATGGGGGGTGAAAGTGGCTTAGATCTAATCCCACATCAGCTGAGAAAGAGAACTAAGCATTCCTTATAAGGGGTGTGGATACCTTCCCTATCACAACGTGTTTTAAAGCCATGAGGGCATCAGATCCCATTAGAACTCTGTAGTTAAGCGTGCTCGGGCGGGAGTAGTACCAGGATGGGTGACCCCCTGGGAAGTCCTCGTGCCGAGTGGCCCAAAGCGGACAATATTGTGATACGTGCCAGAGGGGGATGTTACACTATTGGCATGTAAACATCAAGATGGAAAGTCTATATGTGCGCATGTTCTGAAAATGAAATCGTACATTGACAGATTGGGGATGTTGGGTGTTGGGAACTATTGGCATGTAAACATCAAGATGGAAAGTCTATATGTGCGCATGTTCTAAAAATGAAATCGTACATTGACAGATTGGGGATTTAAAACAAAAGTTTTTGAAGGATCTGTCTCCTAAATTTCCATGGACATTGGCAATGGTAGTCCATAAAAGGTTTCTCTTCCCAATGGAATGGGATCAACCAAGGTCAAACCATTTGACCAGATGGTAAAGAGAAAGTCAAATTCTAAGATAGTTCCATGTGCTAATCCTAAAAAGTCCACATGTTTCTGTAATTTAGTAAGAAAGTTAAAAGGTATTGGTTTTCTAGAAATCCAATTGATTTCTAGGTACATGTCAAAGCTAGTGGGAGCATAATTGTTATGCTAATAAGAGCATAATTTTTATGTAGATAGAAGCATAATTGTTATGCTAGTGGGAACATAATTGTTATGCAATTTGGCAATACTAATTGTAGAAAACAAAGATTTCAAATTTGCAAGTTGCAAAGTTTGGAAATTGTTTCGCTATAGAAAATTTTAAGGGAGAGGACACTAATACTTCATTTCAAATCTAAAAGTTTAGATTGAAAGTTTTAATGGAACTTAGTCTTGGACATATATGAATATTGTTTTGAAATGATTCAACATTGGAAATTCAATATATGGAAATATTATAGCAAGTGACTGAGCAGATATTAGGTCTTTATGTAAGACATTATGTATCGAGTTCCATATGCTATGCATAAAGGATCGATTACATATGATATAATATTCACTTGTTCTAATTTTTCTGAATGCATAGGGCATTGAGAGGGGAAAAGGATTGGAACAGGATATAAATAAAGTTGTTGAACAACTATCAAGAACATTCTGAGGTTTTACGAAAGAATTGGTTGCTTGTGGGCAGTTGGAAGTATAGTAGTATTTGGACGGACCATATTGACATAATTCTGAGTAGAGGTGACACTTGTTTAGAATTGATGATCATATGGGAATATGGAAATGTTTCCATAATTGGAGTTGATGATTATAATCTACTTATGAGTTAGAAACTTTGATGTAAGGAAGATGTTCAAGGAACATGCCTTGAATTTGAATCTTCTTTACTTTGGAATTGTTTTAGTAACAAAGTTCCAAATGGTACATTTTGTAACATCGTTGGCCCAGTCTTTGTGACTTTGAAGTTTCGGCATCACAGAATGACAATGCATTTAAAGTTGGAACTCTAACACATTAAGTAGTAATGAGAATTTGAAATTGTGAAACGAGCATCATTGGAATAGTGTCCAATCGATATGTTCACAAAGGAAGGAGCATCGGGAGACATAGTATGCATGTTTATAATATGGCATGACTGATGTTTAATTCAAGTTCTTAGTTGATTACTCGAAACATTATACAATTAATAAAGTCTAATTAATATGGTGCTTAAATAATAAGTGTTTTTATTTACATTCAATAGTTTTGAGACCACAGTAAATCAGGTTATTACTGTGTTTCATTTCGCATGTTTTACTTCCCGAATAAGTGGATTATTATAACATCCATAGTTGCTCGTACTTTTGGAAGTAAGTAGTGAATTAAGACTGTCATGAGTTGGATTGTAGATTGTCTAAGGGCTTAGACATATAGGGACTTTAAGTATTGGATAAACTCACACTCAAATAATTACTTCATGAATTTTATCATGAGTAATTTTGAGATGATAATAACTTATATTCTTGAAACAGAGATATATGAGTTGTTTACAAGTCAGTTGTAAATTGATAATATGTAAACACATCAGTAACTTGATGTTATAAAACGTATTGTTGTGCATGATTTGATGAGTAAATAGTGCAAGCATATAAGTCAAAGTTTATCTATTCCTTTTTCCCTAACGGGAAAAGTGATATATGTGGGCCCCTTGATGATTTGATGAAGACATGCATCTTAAGCGATTGGCCAAGCCTGGACGGAATTGATGTGTTCAATCGGTAGTCTGAATCAGTTGTCATAAATCAGAAATTGAGAAACAAATCTTGGACAAAGAGATTGATTATAATCCATGTCTCATGTCCATACGATATCTTGTAATACAGATGAATATTTGATCACTTATCTAAGGACTCATAACTGACTAGGTCAAAGTTTGACAGCGGCTTTGAGAGCTACAATTTGCTAATTATACTTGCAAATATAGTTATTGGACTTATCCAAGTGGGAGATGGTTGGATTAGGTGTCTAAGCCTATAACTATAAATTGTATATACTTGAATTGATAGTAGCACAGTTCTTTTGGGTTTCCTTCATACTAGCAACTAGACAGGATGACATATTGAGAAAAAGGAAGAATTTATTATTTGAATTAATAAATGATATAAATGATTTATTAATCTATTATGGAAACAAAATATCAATTAGAAATCATATTATTTAATTGATATTTAATCAGAAATTAATTTGGAATTAATTTTGGGATTAAAGGAATTAATTAAAAGTGCAAGGGTTGTTTGGCAATTTATTGATAGCTGAGAAACTGGGCTCTTGGACCACCCAAGAAGGGTTGGATGAAAACTTCTAGGGAGGCCCTAGAATTTTCATCGAAGGCCGGGGATGGGGAGTCCATGGGTTGCTTAGTCCTTAAGCTAGAAATTAGGGTTTCCTCTAACAAACCCTAGTTTTGGCTCTAAGAAACCAACAACTATATAAGGAGCCTTTCCCCTCATGATTTCGGCATGCTATTGAAACCCTAAGGATAGCCGGAATTTTGAAGTATCTTCCTCCTCTTTCCTGTCATCCTCTTGCTAAGTATTTTTGTGAGCCACTAGAGGTGTTACACTTGTGACACTTGCTCTCAAGTCAAAGATCTTCAAGGATTTAATTTTTGTTACAATATAACAATCAAGGTATGCATCCTAACCCTAGTTTATTGTTAATTTTAAAAATTATATATGCATCCTAGGGTTTCTTGTTTTGTGTTCAATACGTGCATGTCCAATTAGTGAAAACATAGATCCTTAAATTAGGGTTGCATGCACACATATAGATTGTTGGTTATGCCCATAACCCATCATTTACAAGCTACCGCTCCTCCATTTAAGGTAAACACCCGGCCAGATTGAGAACGAAAGTTTTCTCTGTCTGTTTGAAATTTGGCGTCACTATACCCAGTTACTCTCAATGCATCACTGCCACCGAGTACTAGGACCCAATCCTTATTTCTTCGCATATACTTTAGAATATTCTTAACTATTATCTAATGAGCTCTACCTGGATTTACCTGATAACGATTGTCCATGCTCAAAGAAAAGGTCACATCGGGGTGAGTACATGTCATATCATACATGATAGATCCAACGGCTGAAGCGTATGGGTGACAAACGTCAAAATTCAAGTCAGTTCTAGAATTGATAAACTTAGTTGCACATGTAGGCATGACACATACTAGAATTTGTAACTAGGACCTATGTTATAACCTACTAGAAACTTGGAAACAATTAGAAACGATGGATAGTGTACTTAGATTTCGCAATGATACGTGACTTCTATAGTTACTTTAACTGTAACACCTATTCAAATCCGGATCATTCCTTGACTTGAACACATTTTCATATATATACATAATTCAGTTGACCTAGAAGTAGAAATTAGGTAAGATTCTCATAGTATCTTATGTCAAAGTTGAAAACTAGGACTAGTATACTTGATTCCTCAATTTCGTTTGAATCTCAGAATCACTACATAGAATGCCAATAAACCGATAAAAATAAATTACAAACATTATTTCTAACTTGAATAAGAGTTAGGAAACACAAAAATAATTTGAAGTCTTAAAGATTCAATTTATTTTGATATTCAAAGTTTAGCAATATCCGAAAAACCCTAAAAGCCCTAAATCAAATTTATAAACCTTCACACCTAAAACTCCATAAAATTTGTTATGAACCTTATAATATCACTTCAAAATAATTAAATTCATAAAAATATCATCAAGGATAGTAAAAATTAAGTCATTAACATTTACCCTTAATTTATAAGCCAAAAATCAAGGTTTTATGGATAAAAGCTAGGTTAAGTTGTATATTTTATAAAACTTTGATATTTTTTTATAAAAGATTTAAATATCATAAAGAGAAAAGAGAAATAGAGGGTATTATACCTCAAAAATTCAGATCGCTCTCTCCCTATATCTCTCTCTCACACTCAAAAGGCACACACTACTCATTTTCACTCACTCTTCACTCCACCTCTTTACATCCTTCAAGAACAAGTTTTTCTCTCAGACTCTCTCTTTCTCTCTCAAAACCCACAAAATTCTCTAGCCAAGAACATCTCTCAACCTTAAAATCTTCATCTTCTAGAGTTGTTCTTCAAGGTAAACACGAAAATCCTTCATCTTCCTTCACTTTCTTTCTTGTTTTAAAGGTTTTTCTTGCACTTCTTCTTCTACTCCATTCTTTATGAACATTCGTGAACATATCCATGAATTTCGAGTTTGATGATAATGGTGATATGGTTTCACCCAAGAACACCATGCATGTTGGTTGATGGTGAAATCCAAGGACCAAAACCTATGTCAAACCCTAAAATACGAATTTTACAAGTTTTGAAGATTCATCTACCTTATGCATTCAAGTTTGTCATTTTAAAACATCACTATGAATAAAATATTTCCATGCATGGTCTTCAAACCGTGATGCATGTGATGAACGTCAAGTTAAAGAGCTTGATGATCAAAGTACATTGTTAATAGTGCATGTAAATGATTTTATTCATAAAAAAAATCTAGATATCATTTACTGTTTGAAATAAAATTTTCTCAGATTCCCAGTAAAATGATATGATGATCTGGAAAATTTCATGAGTTTTTATCATTTCTTTAATTTATTAAAATTGTTACAAGAAAACAAGGCCATAAATCATTTAAAATACTTTATGAGGTTTATAAATCCTAGGTAAATTCATGGATGACTTCTAAAGTAAATGATGACATCTCAGTAAGTTTCATTGATTTTGGTTAGTGTTTGGTATGGTTTTGAATTTTCTTTTTGTTTAATTGAAATAAATCAAAAAACCACTTTAGGGAATGTGAAAAAGGCTATTTTTTCCCCGATTTTGTATTTATAATGGACTAATAATGGGAAAAATAGTTATACTCGTCCAAAATTCATGAAAATTTAGCAAAAGACCTTAAAATATATTAGAACTCTAAATAAATTTTGGATGATTTTTCTATTCAATATGTTATTTTTCTTCTATTTTCTAAGATTAAATACACTTAAATCCACAAAATCGGATTACAATATATAAAAACCACCATTGGTATTTTTCCCGGATTATGTACACTGTAAATGAAGTTTACAAAAATTTTGGTAATGTACTTTAACTGTTTGATAATTACTCACCAATTAATGAATATTCAAGAGAATAAAGCAAATAAAATTAGCAAAACTAATTTAAATATATCTTTTATATTTTTTGCAGCTTCTATATTTATAATAAAAGTGTTAAAAAAAGTGTGGGCAGTTTTGGAAACTGTTTTATATTTATTTCTATTTTTGTTATAATAAATGCACAAAAATCATAAAATCATGTTAAACTATATAGAAATCCATTTTTATATTTTTCCCAGCTTAAGTATGTTTAATGGCAGTATTATATAAAGTTTGAGAATTTTTATCATCTGGATGCTATTTTTCACGAATTTATATTTTTATGAAGGCTTAAAAATTTGGAAAAATAGTTAATCACATCAAAAATTCAAGGGAAAATTTGTGGAAGACCTCTACTGTATTTGGACCGAAAATGTAAAATTTGATGAATTTTGGAAACGGTTTGGTAATATTTTTGGATTTTTAGGAGTTTAAAACGTATTTAAATGTGTTGAAATACCCTCAATTAATATTACAAAAACCTGGAAAATAATATCCAGAATTATCTTAATAACATGATTTATAACGTATCACCATTTCAGAAAAATGTATGTAACTTATCAATATTAAATTTTGACACAATATTGGCATAATTCTATTGTAATAGTAAGTATACTAAAGTTAGATTTTGATTAGCGACTCACTCGTGTGTACCACTATTGTAAGAATGAGTAGCGGTACAAGTGAAATGTAGCTCAAGGCACCATTTGCATCATCTCAATACATTGTGAGTATTCACGCATCCCCCTATTTTTGGTTTTTATGTTTTGAGGTGGAAAAGCATGTCCGAAAAATTATTTATTATTCATTGTATTTAAATTGATTTGTATCAAACTTGATTGCTATATTTTGCTATATCTCTCTATGTATGTCTATGCAACATGAAACATGAGGCCTTATCATCTTAAGTTCCTTCCCTTACACTTTACTCCAACCATTAACTCTTTGAGCCAATGGTCATTATGGATAGCGCTATTAGGAATTGACAACTCCTCACTTGCCCGATTGCTGGAATGCATGATACCAAATAATCTATGGAACGATAAGCATAGATCTTGATGGGGAAACAGTCATAGGTTTGGTTGTGAACTCATTGTTTGCTCATATACATACAAACTCGCTTATTAATTATAGCATTGAACTTTGTTTCTTATTATAGCAATGAAATTTGTTTCTCATTATAGCAATGAACTTTGTTTCTCATTATAACAATAAACTTTGTTTCTCATTATAACAACAAACTTTTGTTACTAGAAACTTATTTACTTGTCTTAGCAACGGACTTGTTTGCTCATTGTAGCAACGAAACTTGTTTACTCGTTTTAGTAACGAACTTTATTTTCCATGAGAATATGAACGTTGCATCTCATTTGAGCAACATACTTCATCTCTCATGATGACAACGAACTTGGTTTATGCAAACTTATTACTCATTTTTGCAATATATTTCTATTTATGGAAACTTTTTTACCGGCTTTAGCAACGAACTTCTATTCATGAAAACTTATTTACTTATTTTAGCAATGAACATTTTTTATGGAAACTGTTATCAATATTTTGATTATCATGATTTCAAACTATATTATGTTATAAACTTGTGAGTACTCACCAACTATTTTTATAGTTGACGCTGGTTTTACATGTTTTTTCAGGAATCATCTAGTAAGAGGCACGTAGAGACACTTTACTTTTAGGAGCATTCGCATGTGTTGTATTTCAGTTTATATTGTAATTTTTTAAAAAATTTGTTCAAACTCATTGTAAATTTGTAATGATTTTTAATACTATGGTTGGTGTTGTCTTTTAACTTTGCTATGAAACCCTTTGTACTATCACGCCCTGTACTTCCACTTTAGTGGGGTATGGCGTTATGAAACTCTACTCATTGCTGTTATCTCACCATCAGTACATGGGCTCTGAGTCTTACTCAGTTTGGTATTACTCTGTACAAGCATTTCTCCTTTATTGGATTTTTTCATACTAAAACATTTTAGCACCTTTTCCAACTATGTACTTTGACTAAGTCAAATTAGTCTTTTACTCCTGTCTCTAAGAATTCTTATCCCTAGAATATAAGAAGCCTCTCCTAGATCCTTCATAGCAAAACACTTTCCAAGCCATGACTTAACCTCTTGCAAAGTTGGAATTGATGGGTTTTGAGCATAACAAACAAAAACTTATGTGTGCATGCAACGCTAATTTTCCCGATCTATGTTTTCTCTAACTGAACATACAACATTTGAACATCAATTGGGAAACCCTAGGAAACCTATGTTATTTTCAAAATTTAGATCTAGGGTTAGAAAAACATACCTTTGATTGTTATATTGCAATAACAATGGAATCCTAGGCTTCTTGAAACATTGAGAGCCAGTGTCACAAGTGTCACGCCTCTAATGGTTCACACCCAAACAATCAAGAGGATGAGAGAGGAGAGAGGTAAGGAGGCTTGAGAATTTTTGGCTATTCCCTTAAGGTTTCAGATGGCCGAAAATGATAAGGGTAAGGCTCCTTATATAGGTGAGGTAGCTTAGAGCCAAAGCTAGGGTTTTATGAGGAAACCCTAATTCCTTAGCTTAAGGACCAAACAACCCATAAATTCCCATCCAAAGGCCCTTGGAAGAAAATTATAGGGCCTTCCTAGAAGTTTTCATCCAACCCTTCTATGGAGGTTCTAGAGTCTTTTTCCTCAACTATCAATAAATTGCCAAACAACCCATGTACTTTTAATTAATCCAATTAATCCCAAAATTAATTTCTGATTAATTAATAATTAAATAATATGATTTCTAAATAATATATTATTTTCATAATACATTAGTAAATTAATTATCTCAATTTATTAGTCAAATAATAAATTCAACCACTTTCCAAAAGTCATCATATCAAGTTGCTAGTTTTGAGGGAAACTCAAAAGGAATGTGCTACTATCAATTCAATTATATACCAATTATAGTTATGGGCTTAGACACCTAATCCAAAAGGAATGTAGTTTCCTATAAGAAGTATGTCATCAGCATACAATACTAGGAAGGTTACTATACTCCCACTAGTTTTGACATATACACAGGAATCATCTTCACTTCTAAAGAAACCAAATTCCTTGACTTTCATGTGGAAGCAAAGATTCCATTTGCGAGAAGATTGTTTTAATCCATAGATCGATTTCTAAAGCTTACATACTCTATTGGGAAAATTTGCATCAACAAAACCCTCTGGTTGACTCATGTAAACATCTCAGCTAACATCCCATTAAGAAAAGCGGTTTTGACATCCATCTGCCAAATTTCATAGTCATGAAAAGAAACTATGGCGAGCATTATCCTAATAGACTTTATTTTAGCCACTGGTGAGAAGGTCTCATCATAGTCAACTCCTGGGGTTTGAGTAAAGCCCTTCGTAACTAGTTGAGCCTTGAAAGTTTGTACCTTTCCATCTATGTCGGTCTTCTTCCTGAAGATCCATTTGCACCCAACTATCTTACGACCTGGTACATTATCAACCAAATTACAAACTTGGTTGTCATACATGCACTTGATCTTGATGTTTATTACCTCTTACTATTTGGCTGCCTTAGGGCCTACCATTTCTTCCTTGTAGTTAGCAGGTTCATCCAAATTTACTAGTGTGCTATCATTGATAAACTTATCACCATTTAAAGTTATATGGAAACCATAGAACTTAGGTGGCATTCTAACTCTACTGGAATGCCTAAGAGGTAATGATTCGTCAACTAGTTCAACTAGAATTTCTTCCTCAGCTTGAACCCTAGCATCTTCAGAGGTTCCTTCATCATTTAATTCTTGAATCTCTTAAATATCAATGGTGATCCCACTGTCCTCTTTGCATATGAGCTCTCACTCTCTCTCTCGCGAAAGACTCCCCTTCGTGCTACATCGACCACGTTCTCACTAGGTCTGTAGAAGTCACATAGAATCGATTAGCATCTCTTATGGTAGATCTGAAGGGTCCACACATCTTGAGAGGTTCCTTCATCATATCTGCTATAATCATCAGTAAAAGTCACATAGAATCGATTAGCATCCCTTGTGGTAGATCTGAAGGGCCCACACACATCTGTATGTATGAGATCCAACAAACCTTTACCGCTTTCACAAGATCCAGTGAAAGGTGATTTTGTCATCTTACCCAATAGATAGGATTCTCATGCATCATCTGACATTAGGTCAAATGATTCTAACACTCCATCCTTTTGGAGTTGGGTTATGTGTTTCTTGTTAACGTGTCCAAGACGACAATGCCACAAGCATGATTTGTCTATACCCTTAGACGAATCAATTAGAAATACAATATTACCTAAATTGTCTACACATATCACAGTTTCATACACACCATTACAAAGTAAAGCTTCAAAATAACAAAATACCATTTTTATAAGCAGAAATAGAACCATTTGAAGGGTTTTGAGCATTCTAACACTCCTGGGTGTAAATGCAACCCTGGATGCTTTAGATCTATGTTTTCTCTATTATACATGCATACATTCAATATTCCAAAGCATCATCCTACCTAGCATACAATGAAGCATAAACAACATGAAATACAAGTTAGGTGGCATACCTTTTAGTGTAGTTGGAAGCCTTGAACCTTTAAGAGCTTAGAACCAATAGTATGAATGCATCAAATGCAATCATACCACATATAGGACAAAGGATAACTTGAGAGAGTATTCCTTTCACACAAAATCGGCACATACATCTCTAAGAATAGATACACATGATTTTGGTCATGGAGCAACATATTTATATGTAGGATTCCAAGGCTCATGGGTTAACCCTAATCCATACCCATGGGTTTATGATCCATGGTTAATGTGGCCAAACTCTTTATGTATCCATATATAAACTTAGTCCAACATGGATCATAAGCCCAACATATAAATATAACTAATTTACACAATTAGTCCCAATTGATTTAATTAGTCTCTTTTGATCACTAAATTAATTCCAAACTAATTCTTGATAAAAACTAATTAAATCATATGATTTCATATTAATATATTAGAACTTATAATATATTAATAAACCATAAATAGCCTCTTCTCAAAAGTCCATCCTAACAAATTGTCCTAATGATATGCAACCCAAATGGACCATGCTACTCTCGGGTCAAGTACATACCAATTATAGTTATGGGCTTAGACACCTAATCCAATAGTCTCCCACTTGGATAAGTCTAATAACTTGTCACACCCCCAAACCGGAACGGCGGAAACGTTCGGGGGCGGAGGATGTCATGTACAGTATCATAACAATGCACAATAGTAAACAAGCAACAACATCATCCATTGCATTAATAATATAATTTAATATAAGTGTGTTATGTGTATAGCTTGAAAGACACCAAAATATGAATCAAAATAAAAGACGAGTCTCGAATGTGCTCCGTCTTCTCAAAACCTGGTCTAGTGTACCTGTCTATTGGTGACCTGAGAATACAAGCTATTTTGAAAGAGTAGATCAACATTTAAGCTGGTGAGTTCATAAGTATTTTAGTGTCATGGTTTGTATAAGTTTGACGAAAGTGTTTGTAAATGCTTGGTGTAAATGTTTGTAAGTGTTCGATGTAAATGTTGTATCTCCTAGAAAACCCTATATTTTCTACTTATTATGAAATGTAGTCTTCTACCAAGACCCGACTATTCTGTATGTTTGTTCTTTTATGAAAGTGAGTGTTTTTACCAAGTATGACTATCATTACCAAAATATAGTTTACATTACTGTTTATGTGATAAGATCACAATATGAATGTAATCGGAAAATAAAGATGTATTGTAGTATTGTATATAATAACTACCATTGTACTAACTACCTTAAACTAATTGTTTAACTAAGGTAAAATGTGATGATATTATAACCATACTTGATTGACTAGTAAAACACAACGATCAAAGACGTCGAAATGGTATGACATTCATCACCCGTAGACCTGCAGGTCCCACTGTAGCTAGTAGCAAGGTGTAGGATGGTTAATCCCGTATAGATCTATACACAAACTCATGCTCTCCCTCCAGGAGATTCTAGTTATAAAACGTGACACAACAGTATATTGCCATGCCATGAAGTAGTGGCTCACATTAATGTTATAGTATTCTTGTATTTGTATAGTATGTTCTCTCTGTTCTAGTGTATAGTATGTTCTCTATGTTGTAGTGTATAATATGTTCCTCCCTATTGCTCATTATAGTATATTCTTTCTGTTTCTCGTTATTGTATGTTTGAAATGACTCATGTATGAACCGACTCTTGCATGTTTCATTATTATAGAAATAGTGAGTAGTAATCCTCTAAACTATACCTATTATAGTTTACTAGTAATGTTGTCTGAATGACTGCTCATGTTTGTACACCTTTGCTACCCAAAGGTATTGAACTGATGTAACAACTTTTATATCTATACACATATATATAATATATAACTAATATTTAAACGACACTCAGACAAACAACCGATACCGTAAGTCCACAACCAAACAAGAAACAAGAAATAAAGCGAGTTATCAGTCCTAAGCCCTTCCAACCTTATTTATATAACTATATCTATATAGACATGATTTTAACAATATATAAGTTTAAAAGAGTTTGATAAAGAGTTTAGCATATATAAAAGAGTTTTAGCATATGAAAGATGTTTTAACCATTTGAATGGTTATATATGACTTGATGTTAGTTTATAAAATGTTTTGAAATAGCTTGTTTGATAACACAGTTTTAAAGTATAAGAAATCCACTTGTTTGTTAGTTATTAATCACATGCGATTGATACAATAACTATAATGTTTTCTATTTGTATCCCCCCTGTAAAATCATTTAAAATCATTTAAAGGATAAGTTTAGGGGTACGAACTCACCTGTAGTGGGTGATTCGAATGTAAGATCGATATAGGATGCTAGGTGCGCCAAGTGATGTCTCGAGCACAAACGGATCCTAATATGCATATAATGACACATATATGTATATAATTAGTGTATATAACAACTAACCATGATAGGGAACAACCTTAGGACTAGGAAACACTTGGAATGAAGTGTTAAAATCACATATGATTGCACAAAAGGTGTTTACGGCCATACAAGAGTGTGTTTACGGCCAAGATGGTGTTTACGGCCATGACATGGAGGGTTTACGGCCATATGAAGAGTTTACAGCCATAAACTCTTGATGATTATGCCAAAATGGGTGTTTCTTGGATGCTAAACTTTTTCTTCTAATGAATAACAAGTATATGGAAAGGATACTTACGATTTGGAAGCTAGAAAGGGTGTTTATGGCCCCAAGAACTAGTGTGTGTTCTTGGTGTTTTTGATGATACTTGAGAGAGAATTGATGGAGTTTTCTGGCTTGAAGAGTAATGAAGGAATATCTTATATATAGGAATATCATACATATAGGAATAGTTCATGACCAAGCAAGAGCTTACAGCTGTAAGCTCTAGTTTACGGTCGTAAACTCCACATGATGGAGTTTTCCGGCTTGAATGATGCACAATGAACTCTAGTAGATACTTCCTAACACCAAATACTTGAATGTACTAGGCTTAGAACACTCAAACATACCCTTAACAATGCTAAAAGATAGAAGAAACTAGTACGACTTTTGATTAAATTAAATGGCTTTACAAGATAAAAATATCGGGTTGTCACATAACTATTATTACAAGTACGACTCTCAAATCCCAACTAGCGATTGTAGCTCTTAAAAGTTGTTGTCGAACTATGACCTAGTCAATGACACGTCCATTAGATAAGGGGTCATATATTCCTCCATTCTATATATCATACGGACTGAGACATGGATTATAATCATTCTTTCTATCCATTTTTTGTTTCCTGATTTCCAATTTATGATGACCAACTAATTGAACAAATTAAATCAGTCTAGGCTCGGCTGAGCACTTGGGGTTTTCATACCTAAATCATTGAGGAGCCCATAGATATCGCTTTTATCCCTCTAATGGTAAAAGTAATGGATAAACTTCGACTCAAATGTTGGCTTGTACTTACTCATCAAATCACACACAACGATATATTTTATAACACCAAGTTACTGGTGTGTTTACATATGTCAATGTGCAACCGACTTGTAAACTACAACTCACACGTATTGGTTTCAAGAATATAAGATATTATCGTCTCATGATCACTAGTGATAAAATCCATGAAGTGATTTAAATGAGTGTGGGTTTAGTCCAATACTAGAATCTTATTCCAGGAGCACTCGTGAGCACTGCAGCTATGTCTAATACACCTAGACAAACTACAAACCCATTCATAACAGTCTTGCCTCAATACCTACTTCCAAAGTATGATTGACTGTGGATGGTTTGAATAACCTAGTTATTCAGGAAGTCAAAATATGCAAAGTGAAACACAAGAATAATACTAATCCTATATGACCCCAAAACTTTGAAGGCCAAATTGATTACTCATTATTCATTGTATAATGTTTCGAATAATCTACTTAATACTTGAATTAAAATAATAGTTGTGCCATGCTCCAAGCATGCACACTATGTTTGTTTATCGTCCTTACTTCGTGAAATAGATCAATTGACAACACTTTAGTGATGCTCATTTCACAATCCCAAATCCTTACCGTAAACGTAAGAATATCAAATTCTTGTCATTTACTGTAATCTGTTAGATTCTAAACTTATATACAATGATCCTTTTGTAATGACTATGCACAAAAGTCACAGAAACTTGGCAACAGACATTACAAAGTATTCCAATGGAGAGCAGTTCCATGGAAACGGAGTCTCACATTCAAAGTACATTCCTTTGAACATCCTTCTTGCATTAAGTTTTCTAATCTTACACAAATTTAAAGAATGAATTCCACTTATGGAAACATTTCCATATTCCCATTTTTACTATCACTTCTAAACAAGAGTTGCCTCTTTTCAGAATATGTCAATATGGTCCTTTCCAAAATTTACACCATACTTCCAAGTGTCCATGAGCAACCAATCTTTGGTAAACCTCAGATTGTCCTCGACAATTGCTTAACCATTTTAGTCATATCCAGTTTTAGTCCTTTTCCCTCTTAATGCCCTAGGCATTTGGAAAATTTAGAACGGATGAATATTATAGCAGATATAATCGATCCTATAGAAGCATATGGGACACGATTAATGATGTCTCACATAAAGACATGATACTACACTAGTCTTTTGCTATAATATTTTTATTTCTATTTTCCATGTTCTCATAATTCGAATTGTGAAAAGGGATGCCGTAATCATAATCGAATTTTAGAACGCAAATAATATTTCCATATATAGAATTTCCTTATGTTCAACCATTCCGACATAACATTCATATATATATATATATATATATATATATATATATATATATATATATATATATATATATTTATATATATATATAGGTTTAGGTTCTATGGAAAACAAAAAACCCTAAAAAAAATCCTAAAAATCATAAAAATGCATAAAAAAAATACTTAGAGATCACAAAACTTTTTTTCAATTTTTTTTATAAAAAATCGCAGCTTTTTATAAAAATTCGCTGAAAAAAAAATAAAAGATAATTTTTTTTTTTATAAAAAAAAAGTTTTTTTTTCAAATTTTTTTTTCAGTGATTTTCTTTAAAAAGCTGCAATTTTTTCTTAAAAAATGTCAAAAAAAAGTTTTGTGATCTCTAGGTATTTTTTTTATGCATTTTTATGATTTTTAGGGTTTTTTTGTTTTGCAAATAACCTTTCCCTATATATATATATATATATATATATATATATATATATATATATATATATATATATATATATACATATATATATATATATACATATATATATATATATATATATATATATATATATATATATATATATATATATATATATACTTGGCTAAATTTGATTAAAATCTCAATCTAAGCTTTTAGAATTGAAATGAAGTATGAATTCCTCTCCCTTAATTATAGCAAAACAACTTTTCAAACCCTGCAACTTTGCAAACTGAAACTTTTGTTTTCCATAATTAACATTGTTAGCTTGCAACACTTAACATAATAATCATGCTCCCACTAACATGATAAATATATCCTTATTAGCATAACACTTATGCTCCCACTAGCTTTGACATGTATCCAAAAGTTAACTCGACTTTTAGAAATCAATACTTATTGCCTTTCTTACCAAAGTTCAAATTTCTGATGCAAGCTGCTTCAATAAGACTTTATCTAAGCTTCCCAAAATCATACACCTTTCCTTTGATAGAACACATGTGTTTCAAAACAATTTTAGAACTATGAAAAGGGATGTCGTAATCATAGTCTCAAATGTTTAGACCTTTACCATTGCTCACAATTCGAATTATGATTTGGGATGTCGTAATCATAATCGAATTTGAGAAATGAAAATATCACACTTGCTAACTATTCAAAATCTACTTAGTGAAAGCGTTTCCTCACAATCATTTTCATGAAGCGGAGAGAAACTTTATGACACTTAGATTGTTATGGTGTATGTGTTCCTATCCATGTGAATTTGTCAAAACCATAATGATCACAAGACAAGGTTAGTGACTAATCGAAACTCATATGGACTAAACTTGTTCAATCTTAATTTCTTGCCACTTGGAAGCACAGGGCCTACCATTGCTTCCAGGTTGTTATGTAACCAACTGAGAACTCATAGAACTCACAAGCATAGTCAACTTTTAACTGGAATGAGCACAAAATTAAGAATATGTCAACACGATAAGTTACAAACCTCAAGTCGTGTGCTAGTGATAAACAACAGGTTTTATTCTTCATTAGTTCTTAAGACCCTTTTCAAGATCATTAAGACTCTGTAATGCCCCGATTCTCGAGTATTAATTTATGGTTATAAATTCTCATGATTTCAAGGTCTACTCAACGAGTTGGTTTCCTGACTCGTCGAGTAGCAGCGGGTTGGTCCATGTGTTTAAGTGACCTACTCACCGAGTCCAAGAAAGGACTCGACAAGTAGGAGCTGGAGGATCAAACCCTAATTTCTGGGGTTTTGCACCCTATTTAAAGGATCATTGGCCTCCTCAGCCTCCCCTTACAGCCTCTTGATAGTCCACAAACCCTAATTCGTGTCAGCGTGCTCCATTTGTGTATTTTAATCTTTGGAAGAGGATTCTTTGTAAGAAGAGCTTGGAGAGCAAGTGGCTAGAAGCAAGGAACGCGTGGGGGGTCTAATATCTACCTCAGTTGGCATCTTTTGGAAGGTATCAAGTCGTTACCTTGACCTCATTTCATTCTAGATCTCTTTTGGTTAAAGATTAGGGCATTTCTAGCATATTATGAAGCTATTCTTGGGTATGAGCTCAGATCTGAAGTTGTAACTTTAGATCTGAACACTCTTTGGTCTCTAAGTTCATAAAGCTCTCAGCTTTGGCAAGTATGAGCCCCTCCTTAAGTGTAAAACTCCATTGCAAGCTTGGTTTTGTCATTATAAGACTTTAGAGCCTTGCATGCACGTAAAGTTTGCAACTTTACGTGATAAACATGCCTTGGGAAGTTAGATCTGCAATATGGAACCTTAAGATGGCTTAATAAGCATTTGTTTGGATATGGACTGAAGGGACTCGACGAGTTGGATGGTCAACTCGGCGAGTCCGATGAAGATTATCGTGGACTCGGCGAGTCAGTTAGGGTTTTCCCGGCTTTTGGCACGCATGAACTTGGCGAGTTGGCCAAGGAGTTTACGGCCATAAACATTAGGAACTCGACGAGTCACTCAAATGACTCGGCAAGTTGGCGAGTTAGTCAAGGAACTCGACGAGTGGCCAGTTGTACTTGACGAGTCCGATCAACATGGACTGTTGACCTTGACCATTGACTTTTACATTGACCAAGGGTTGACTAGTTGACATTTGGGGGCATTTTGAGAAAATTGGAAACTTACAAATATGGTTCTATGGCGAATATAGGTGGTGGATTTTGTGGCGTTGATCTGAGGGTTTGAGCTTATCTTCGAGTCAACAATTGCGAGGTGAGTTATCCTCACTATATCAATAGGGTCTAAGGCACCAAGGCCGACCCTTATCGGATTTGTATCCAGGAATTTGCTTGATATGTTTATTGATTTGTTAGATATGCATCCTAGTAGTTAGGATGGTATTATGTTAGTGGCCTGGTTTAGGTCGGTATCCTGGTATATAGGATGATGTTATGCAAGTGGCCTGGTTTAGGTCGGTATCCTGGTATATAGGATGATGTTATGCTAGTGACTGGTTAGGTCGGTATCCTGGTTATAGGATGGTCAATGTGTTAGTGATATGTTCGATCGGTATGATATCTGTTACATACATGCCAGCGTATGATATTTATGTGCACATGTTTATTTGATTAGTATGGGGGTTGTGTTGAGGCGAGTCCTACTTTGTGTTATAGGCCAACATACCTAGGGCAGACCAGATAGACTGCAGGCCCAGAAGGGCACATAGTCAGGCCGAACGCCCAGCGAGCGGTCCAGATAGGCTGAATCCCCCGAGAGGGCGGTCCAGACATGCCGAGGATCGGAGAGTGAGCTAGATAGACTGAAGGCCCGGTGCGGGCGGTCGAGTCATACTGTAGACTCAGGGAGTGGACCAAATGGACTGAAGGCCTGGTGCGGGTAGACCAGTCACACTATAGATGTGAGATTCATGGTTGTATTGTATTTGTTGATATAATACGATTATGATTATATGAGGTTGGTATTTTGGGGGTAACTGACTAACCTTTCGGGCTTACAATTTTAGTTTATTGTTTCAGGTTCAATGGATGGCCACAGGAAGGAGAAGGCGTGACCGTACACTTCTTTGATTGATGATTATGATTTCTTGGACTCTGATGTTTAAACTATTTTGAAAACAAATTGTAATAACTGAATGGTTTTAAATGATTTAAAAAGTTATAATTTGGCTCGAATTTTATGGATGTTACAGAATCCCACTAACTCCATGACATATGAGATTATCTTATCAAGAACCATTCCCTGACAAACAAATATTCAAGAGTTACTGCGGATTCTTATCAAGAAAACACTTCACATTATTGGTCTTAGTTGGTCTTTGTTTTGTCCAAAACATCACAACTTACCAATTTCAAATGTACAAGAGTATAAAGCATTTTACTCTACATTTGACAAGTGTTATAAACCTTTATTAAGATTATGTCACTTGAGTTACAATCTTGGAGTATGACTCTAAGACTTGTTTTGGAACGAAGTATGACTCATTTTCTTGATTTATCCTTTTCAACAATTCATGACTCCTTTTCTTAGCCAAACAAATGCACCAAGATGTCCTTAGAGGATCAATTCTGATATGGCTTTCCCATCTCTTTAAGATACTCATAAAACAAGATACTCAAGTACTCTCCCATATCTTCTGATTGGAGAAACTTTTATCTTTCTGTCTAATTTGATTCTTCTTATTCGTTCTGCCACACATTGAAACTTTTCCAACGATTCAAAATTATACTTAATCTTTGAAGTATAACTATATTTACTAAACTTTATTAAACCATAACGAATAGTCTTATTGTTCTTTGTGGTAGACCTGACCAGCGCACAACTAAGTCTACCCGATCCCCTAGTCCTTCACTTGACTCACATATATATGTGAACAAGAAATTAGTCTTAATTTTCCAAAGATGAAGTTCTCATTCATCATACAATACAAGTTTCATGATTCCAAGTTTCTATCCAACTGAAACTTGGTTGATGAGAATCTTTCCTTATTTGGTAAATTATGACACTACCATAAACGAAAGAATCAAATCTATTTTCCAATATTGCTATTAATGGAAACATGTAAACAACAATTTTCACAAATGCCATTATAAGGATACTTAAAATAAATAAAATCAAAAAATTTTCTTTTATGTAAAAAAATTGCGAAAAAACTTATTCTTACAATGCAAATACATATGAAAACTATGATGTTATCTATTCCTAAGCAATCTATCATAACTCTTAAGCAGCAACTCAAAATTCTGATCATCGAACCACGCGATAGAAATCCATCTCTTCATGATCAGAATCAACTCACTCTTCCTTTAAGCTTCCTTTGATTCTACTAAACATCAAAATGTAATTACATTACATCATGTATTAAGAATCTCCAAATAGGAACTTAATAGAGTTAGATAGTGGACTTTACCTGAAGCGTAGTCAAAGTTTTGAATTTTACCATCCTAGTGAACTTTTAGGTAAATAGAGCACCTTCGCAATCAATGTCCCTTCTTTTGGCAATAGAAACATATGGACACTCTAGTAATGGTACACAAGACTATCTCAGACTTAGCCTTTCTCTTTACCATTTGGTCAACTAGGTTAACTATGGACGATCCATTTCCATTGGGAAGAGAAGAATTTTCTAGACTTCCACTATTTCCATTGTCAATGTCCATGTAAGTTTGGGAAGTAGATCTTCCAATCAAATTTGCTTTACCAGTGCCCCTAATCATTGTTGATTCAGAAGCAACAAGCAAATAGGTAAGATCATTAAGGATCATGTCGTGGTCTGTCACATAGTAGTCCTTAATGAACTCACTACATGACTCGGAAAGTGATTGAAGAACCCAGTCAACACTCAACTTCCTTGAGACTTCGACACCCAACTCTCCCAGCCTGTTAATATGTGACTTCATCTCTAAGACGTGAGTGCACACAGACTATCCATCTTTGTGTTCGCTTGCCAAAAGGGCTTAAGTGGCCTTGAACTTTTTCAAGTCTTTCAACTTATGGGTTAGGGAGAATAATTGGAGGAGGTAGAGGAAGTGAAGTATGATTTAGAGTCCAATTAATGCATGGCAAAGGGATTAATCTTTCACCTTGATTGTCATGTGGGATATCATCTTCATAGGAAAGCTTTTATCCAAAAAGGATAAGGAAGACCATAATTGTCATAACTAGACATCTATGAGGGAGAAATTCAATTTTATTTGATTTAAGTCCTTAATATAACACCCAATTTGAAATATTAAGGCTAGGATCCAACACAATATTTAACAAATTGGAAGAGGGATGTCGTAATCCAATTTGCAAAATATTTGAAGGTAGGTAAATGACGATTTACCAATTTTCACAACGAAAAACGAAAAGGAATTTTAGGTTTTAAGTGAATTGAAACTTCTAGATCTTTTGAGATTCATTAAATGTTTCAATGGCATGTTTAATCTCAATTGTGCCCTTCACGTTTGTGATTGGGATGCTGAGGATCACAAACAAGGTGTGAATAACCATGCAAATTAGCTTGGTCCACCCAATGTTACAACCATCTAATTAATGTGCCAGTTAACCACACACGCTCCATTGATCTATGATTAACATCAAGATACCCTTTTCCACGCATTGTCAGTCCCAGATTAGTGTGTTGGTTAACCACACACGCTCCACTAACGACTTAACAAGGTGCAAAGTGCAATTTCATGGGTTAGCACCATATTCACATTTAATAAAAGTTAAGTTACTTTATATTTATCATTATACTTTTAATGAAGGTAAAATTAGTGTTCTGTCCTATCGTTCGGCTAAAGGCCCTCCACCAGTCAAGGTAGAGATGGGAGAGAATGGACACCCATTAAACTACCATTTTATAGGCAGTAACCTTATAGACCGGCTTCGTGAATAAAGCCTACTAACGGTAAGACTGAATTTACTCTTATATATATATATATATATATATATATATATATATATTAAACCTATAATATTATAATAGTATAAGGGTTGAATTTTAAACTTTTAAAATTCTAGGGTTTGGAACTAAATGTGTCAAAAGAAGACTCTACATTTACAAATTCCAAAACTTGATGGCAAGTTTTGAACTATTCAAAAACCTTTGGAATCCATAACATATGAGTTTAATATAGGCTTTAATGAAAAGACTCTTGGAAATCCATAACTTGAGGACAAGTTATGGATAAAAACATTTATGGAAAAAACTCTTCAAGACCATAACCTATGAGTTTAATGAAGTCTTAAAAAAACTTTTCATTTTTCATAACTTGAGGACAAGTTATGGAGTACATTAAAGGCCATAAATATCATAAAATAAACTAACAAGCATGTCAAAATAATGTCCATGATCTAGATTAAACTCATATGAACAAGATAATTCATATCAAACAAATTTCATGTAATTAACATAATCATTTAAACTAATACAAAACATGAAACCTTGACAATTATCTTATAAATTGGATAAGCATGATCATTAGCACATCAAAAATAGGTTTATAAGTTCAAAAATAACTTAGGGTAATAATCCTAGTCCAATTCTAGCCAAAAACATTGAAAATCTACATTCAGGAGCACCAACTCGTCGAGTGAAAGAACAAACACGACGAGTTGGTCAGAATTGTGTTAGGACTCAGCGAGTCCTCCAATGGACTCGGCGAGTCCACTGTCCAGAATAGCAGAAAATCGATTTTTTAAGCTTAAACAACAAGTAGCATCATGTATAATTGAAAACAACTCTAGGCTTTGATACCAATGAAGGGTTTTGAGCATTCTAACACTCCTATGGTGTACATGCAACCCTAGATGCTTTGGATCTATGTTTTCTCTATTATACATGCATACATTCGATATTCCAAAGCATCATCCTAACTAGCATACAATGAAGCATAAACAACATGAAATACAAGTTAGATGGCATACCTTTTAGTGTAGTTGGAAGCCTTGAACCTTTAAGAGCTTAGCACCAATAGTATGAATGCCTCAAATGGAATCACAACACATCTAGGACAAAAGATAACTTGTGAGAGTATTCCTTTCACAAAAAATCGACACATAGATCTCTAAGAATAGATACACACGATTTGGTCATGGAGCAACATATTTATATGTAGGATTCCAAGGGTCATGGGTTAACCCTAATCCATACCCATGGGTTTATGATCCATGGTTCATGTGGCCCAAATCATTATGTATCCATATATAAACTTAGTCCAACATGGATCATAAGACCAACATATAAATATAACTAATTTACACAATTAGTCCCCATTGATTTAATTAGTCTATTTTGATCACTAAATTAATTCCAAACTAATTCTTGATCAATAATAATTAAATCATATGATTTCGTATTAATATATTAGAACTTATAATATATTAATAAACCATAAATAACCTGTTCTCAAAAGTCCATCCTAACAAATTGTCTTGATGATATGAAACCCAAATGGACCATGCTACTCTCAGGTCAAGTACATATCAATTATAATTATGGGATTAGACACCTAATCCAACACCATTCTTATCATTAAAAGAATATCTAAAACCTTGTCTAAAAAATGCATGAAAAGAAATAATGTTTCCTGTCATTTCTGACAAGTAGCAACAATTTAATAAATCTATACTAACTCCATCACTAAGCACTAGACTATAAACTTCAATCTTGGTGACAGGTGAAGATCGCCTATTCCCCATGATCAACTTTATCCTACCATGTTCCACGTCCTCACTTCTTCTTAGCCCCTGAAAATCAAAAAAAATTTGATATCTATTGGATTAGGTGTCTAAGCCCATAACTATAATTGGTATGTACTTGAATTGATAGTAGCAATGTCCTTTTGGGTTGCCTTCAAACCTGACAATTGAATATGATAAATGTTGTAGAGAGAAGAATGATTTATTAATTTATTACATGGTTAATAAATTAATTTGAAATCAAGATAAATGATTTATTAATGTATTATGGATATAAAATGTTAATTATGAATCATATTGTTTAATTAATATTTAATCAGAAATTAATTTGGAATTAATTTTAGGATTAAAGGAATTAATTGAAACTGTAGGGACTAAAGGCGACAATGTTCAAAAGTTGAGCATTGAGCATTCTAGAACCTCCCTTAGAGGTGGGGAACGAAATCTAGAGTATCCTAGGGTTTCCTTAGGCTCTAAGGTTGCCTTGGAAGCCTTAGGGAGGAAGTTAAGGTATTAGGGTTATCTAAGATACACATGCCTTATCCTAAACCTTCCCTATCACCTATATAAACCCCTATATGGTTGGATTTCGTTCCATGAAATCCAATAAAGGCTTAGAGCCGAATTTTCACTTCCCTTCTCTCTCTCCATAGTAATCCTTGGTTGCTAGGTTTGTTTGTGAGCCATTAGAGGCGCCACACTTGTGGCGCGTGCTACCAAAGTTCAAGATCTTCAAGGATTTGATTGTTATTACAATATAACAATAAAGGTATGTATTCTAACCCTAATTATATGTTAATTTCGAAAATTACATGTGCTTCCTAGGGTTTCTAGTTTTTGTGTTCAATGCTTGTATGTCTAATAGTGAAAACATAGATCCTCAAATTAGGGTTGCATACATACATAGGATTGTTTGCTATGTATAAAACCCAACAATGGTATCAGAGCTATTTGGTTGTTGTTTTCAATTATATTTGATACAAAAAGTATGAATTTGACAAATTATGGTTTATGGCAAATAAACCCTAGGGCTTGGATTTTCGAAATTAGGGTTTCAAAACCCTAGTTTTCAAAATTTGTTAGGGTTTCTTGAACTCTTTTCATTTGGCCCCATATTTTCGATTTTAGGGTTGGTAAACCCTAGGGTTTTTGAAAAATACCTTCCTCCCCAAGATTAGATGTCAAAATTTTATAGATTAGGATAATGTTATCTTTGGTAATTATCTTTTTAATTGTTTAAATGGATAATTAAAGATTTTGAAATATCCCTTCCCAAATTTTTGAATCTAGGGGGAAAAGGGATTAGGTTAAATTAATTATTTAATTTAATAGATAATCCTTTAAGATTTAATAATTTAAATGAATTGTTTAATTTTGGATAATTATTAAATCAAAGTTTCAATATTTAATATTTTAAAATTAAAAGGTATTAATTTTTCGAAAATTTTAAATTTGATTAAAAACCCAAGTATTTTGAAATGTTTAAAATACACCCTTATACTATATAAAATTAAAAGTCTAATATTATATATGTTTGAGTAAGAGTTAGTCTTACCGTTAGTATGCCTTATTCACGAAGCTGATCTATAAGGGTGTTTAAGGAAGCAACCTGTAAAATGACCGCCATTGGGTATCCACTCTTACCCACCGCACTCTTGACTAGTGGCGGGTCGTCGGTCGAACGGGTAGGATAGGACAGAACCTTCCATTATAATTATAATGAAATACAAAGTAACTAAACACTTTTACAAATTCCCAAATCTTAGTTACTTTAGGAAAAATGTGGAATTGGAGCTAATTCATGAAATTATACATTGCACCTTGTTGGTCGTTAACCGGCACACTAATATGGGATCAATGAAGGATGGCAATGGGTTTTTCGTAAGATTATCATTGATCAATGGAGCGTGTGTAGTTAACCGGTACATTGATTGGGTGGTGATCACCATTGAGAGTACCAAGCTAATTTGCATGGTTATCCACACCTTGTTTGTGATCCTCGGCATCCGAGTCACAAACTTGAAGGCCATAATCGAGATTAAACATGCCATTGAAAAGTTCAATGAATCTCAAAAGATCCAGGAGTTTCAAAACATTTAAAGCCTAATTTTCTTTTCGTTTTTCATGGTGGAAATTGGTAAATCATCATTTACCTATCTTCAAATATTTTACAATTGGATTACGACATCCCTCTTCCTAATTACAGAATATTGTGTTGGATCCTAGCCTTAATATTTCATTTGGGTGTTATATCAAGGATTTTATCAACTAACTTGAATTTCTCCCGTTTTGTAGATGTCAAATGACTATGGTCTTCCCGAATTCTTTGGAAAAAGCTTTCCACTTGAAGGTGATGTTCCACGATTGGATCGTGGAAATAGAAATCATGCTTCACTTCCGCCACCTTCTCTAATAGTTCTCCTTGACCCACGTGTTTGAAGACTTGAAAAGTTCAAGGTCACTCAAGCCCTATTGGCAAATAAACACGAAAATGGAAAGTATGTGTGTGCACACGTCTTGGAGATGAAGTCACACATTGACAAGTTGGGAATGTTGGGTGTCATTGTCTTAAGGAAGTTGGTTGTTGACTTGGTTCTTCAATCACTTCCCGAATCATATATTGAGTTCATTAGAGAGTACTATATGATGAGCCATGTGTTGTTCCAACAATGATTTGGCGCACGGGTCAAGAAAATTTGTTGGGAAGATAAACCTCCCAAACCTCCATGGACATTGACAATGGCAACATTGGAAGTCTAAAAAATTCTTCTCTTCCCAACGGTAAGGATTGGCCGAGGTCAAACCGTTTGACCAAATGGTAAAGAGAAAGGTTAGATCTGAAATTATCCCATGTGTTGTTCCAAAAGAGTCTGTTTGTTTCTACTGCCAAGAGAAGGGGCATTAGATGCAAAGTTGCCATATGTACCTGAAAGATCGCGATGATGGGAGAGTCAAGATGTATGACTTTGCTTCAAGTAAATCCATTATCTAACTCTATTAAGTTCCTATTTGTAGGTTCTTAATACATGATGTGATAAGATTACATTTTGATGTTTTGTAGGATCGAAGAAAAGAAAGGAAGCTTAAAAGGAAGAGTGAGTTGAGTCTGATCACGAAGAAATGGATTTCAATCGCATGTTCGAAGATCGGATTTTTGAGCTGCTACTTAGAAGAGTTAGAATAGATTGCTTAGGAATATTTACATACTTTTCATTTGTAATTGCGATTGTATGGACAAGTTTTTCCACATTTTTATAAATAAAATAAATTTTGGTTTTTTCTTATTTATATCCTTGCAATGGCATTTGTGAAAATTGATGTTTGTATGTTTCTATTGTTAACAATACTGAAATGGATGTGATTCTTAATTATGATATTTGTGGTAATGTCCGAAATTTTCCAAATAAGGAAAGATTCTCATCACCCAATTCTCAATTGGACATAAACTTGGAATCATGCGACTTTCATCGTATGATGAATGAGAACCTTCATCTTATGTAAAATTAAGACTAACTCCTTGTTCATACAAGTATGTGAGTCAAGTGAAGGTCAGGTCCACCACAAAGAACAATAAGACTATTCTCCGTGATTTACTGAAACTTTAGTAAACATAGTCACTTACAAGATTAAGTGTGATTCTGAATCATTGAAAAGCTTCAATGTAAAGCAGAACGAATGGGAAGAATCAATAAGGCAGAAAGATAAAAGTTTCTCCAATCTAAAAAGAATGGAGAGTACTTAATTATTGTGTTTTATGATTAACCTAGTGATTATGAAACCATGTCACAATTGATCCTCTAAGAACACCTTAGTGCACTAGTATGGCTAAGAAGAGGAATCGGAAATTGTTGAATGGTTAAATCAAAAGATGAATCATACTGCGTTCCAAAATCAAGTCTTACTCCAAGATTGTGTATTGAGTGACATGTCGTAAGTAGGTTTATAACACATCATCAAATGTAGAGCATAAATGTTTCTTAGTCCTGCACGTTTGAAATTGGTAAGTTGTGATGTCTTGGATAAGACAAAGACCAACTAAGACCAATCTTGTGTTGTGGTTTTGTCTTGATAGGAACCTGCACTAACTCTTGAATATTTGTTTGTCAAGGAATGTTTCTTGACAAGAGAATCTTATATGTCAAGAGGTCAGTGGGAGTCTTAATGATCTTGAAAAGTTTCAAGAACAAATCAAGAATAAACCTAATTGTTCATCACTAGCACATGACTTGAGGTTTATAACCTATCGTGTTGACATATTCTTGTTTCTGTGCCATTCCAGTAAAGTTGACTATGCATGTGAGATCTAAGAATTCTCAATTGAGTGCAGAAAGCAAATCACCTTGATTGGTGAAAGTTCATTGATCTATATGGGTGAGCTGCTTGACTACTTGGAAGACATGGTAGGCCCCTGTGCTGCCAGATGGCAAGAAATAAAGATTGAACAAGTTCAGTCCATATGAGTTTGGATTTGTCACAAACCTTGTCTTATGATTATGGTTATGACAAATTCACATGGATAATAACACATACACCACAAAATCTAAGTGTCATAAGGTTTCTCTCTGCTTCATGAAAATGATTGTGAGGAAACGCTTTCACTAAGAAGATTTGAAGGAGATAGCATTATGTAAATTGCATTCTCAAATTTGATTATGATTACGGTATACCTCTTCATAGTTCGAATTGTGAGATTTGGCAATTATTCTGAGCATTTGGGACTTATTGTTTTAAGTTTTGAATTAGTTCAGACACATATATGAGTTATCTAAGGAAAGGTGTATGAGTTTAAGAAGCTTACATAAAGTCTTATCAAAACATCTCGTATAAAAAATATGAACTTTGGTAATGAAATTCAATAAGTATTGATTTCTAGAAGTCCACCTAATTTCTAAATACATGTCAAAGCTAGTGGGAGCATAAGTGTTATGCTGGTAAGGAAATAATTATCATGTTAGTGGGAGCATGATTATTATGTATTGCGAGTTAGCAATATTAATTACAGAAAACAAAAGTTTCAATTCGCCAAGTTGCAGAGGTTGAGAAGTTGTTTTACTATATTTAAGGGAGAGGAACTTATACTTCATTTCCAGTCTAAAAGCTTAGATCAAGAAATTTTAATCAAACTTAGTCATGGACATATATGAATGTTATGTTGAAAAGGTTCAACATAAGGGAATTCTATATGTATGGCAATATTATAGCAAGAGACTGGTAAAGTATCATGTCTTTATGTAAGACATTATGTATCGTATCACATACGCTTCGGGATCAATTACATATGTTGTAATATTCGAAAGTTCTGATTTTCCAAATGCCTAGGGCATTAAGAGGGAAAAAAACGACCAGAACCGGATATGACTAAAATAATTAAACAATTGTCAAGGACGATCTAAGATTCATTAAGGATTGGTCGCTAGAGGACAGTTGGAAGTAAAGTATTTAATGGAACATATTGGCGTTATTATATATAAATAGGATTCTATTAAGAATGAGTTGTCATATGGCAAATATGGAAATGTTTTCATAATGAGAGTTGGATATTAAGAATCTATGTGTAGATTAGAAACTTTTATGCAAGAAGGATGTTCAAAGGAATGTACTTTGAATGTGAGACTTCATGTCTATAGAGTTGTCTTATAGCAATCTCCAAAAGAGCACTTTGTAATATTATTGGCAGAGTCTTGGTGACTTTGGTGCCATGGCATTACAAAGGGATCATTGCATAAAATGTTAGAATCTAATATATTCTAATAGTGGAAAGAATTGGTATTCATACACTTATAATAAGGATTAGGAATTGTGAAATGAGCAGCATTGGGAATGTGTTCAATTGATCTATTTCACAAAGTAAGGACCATAGGCAAACATAATATGCATGCTTGGAACATGGGATATCTATTGTTTTTAGATTCAAGTATTAAGTTGATTGCTCAAAACATTATACAAATGATAATGTGTAATCAATATGGTGACTAAATAAAAGGTGTTTTATTTATACTCACAACTTTGAGGCCATATTGGATTCGATTATTCATGTGTTTCACTTCGCATGTTTTGACTTCCTGAATAACTAGGTTATTCAAACATCCACATTCAATCATGCTTTAGAAGTAGGTAATGAGGTAAGGCTGTCATGAATCTGACTGTAGATTGTCTAAAGTGTTTAGACATAGCAAAAGTCTGATGCAGTGCTCATGAATGCTCCTGAAATAAGATTTAAGTATTAGAATAAACCCACGCTCACGTGAATCACTTCATGGATTTTATCATGAGTGATTGTGAGACGATAATATCTTCTATTCTTGGAACGGAGACATGTGAGTTGTAGTTTGCAAGTCGATTGCACATTGATAATATGTAAACACACCAATAACTTGGTGTTATAAAACATATTGTTGTATGTGATTTGATGAGTAAGTACAAGCATTTGAGTCGAAGTTTATCCGTTCCTTTTACCCAATGTGGGATAAAAGCGATATATGTGGTCCCCTCGATGATTTAGTGATGACATCCTAAGTGCTTGGCCAAACCTGGACTAAGTTGATGTGTTTAATTGTAGTCTGTTGTCAGTCGTCTTAAATCAGAAATCATGGAAACAACTATTGGATAGAGATTTGTTAGGTCCAGTTTAGTGTTGCGTCTTTGGGCTCGTTAGCTAGTCCAAGTTTTGTCTCCGGTATAGGCCTGTCCATCCGTGAGTTTTGTTTAGGGTTTATTATATATAGATGCTTGCATGCATTCTTAACGTAAGATTGATAGATATTTGATAGCGTACAAGTTCTTATCTTTTGTAACCCTAGAATCCTCTACAGCGGAAGTTCTTCATCGAGCTCTGTTGAGGATTGAGTTAATCAAATCATTCGACACATTCAGATCCATACTTGTGTTTTTACATTACTGTTTCTATTTTATTAATTTACCTGTTACAAAGATCTAACCGATCAAAGAGTTTTTGAACTCATCAATTGGTATCAGAGCAGGAGGTTGTGTAATTCATACACATCTCTTCTGTGAAAGAGTTTTCGATTAGGGTTATTCCGCATTAACTGATATTTATTGAGCCGTCACTCCAAATTGACGTATCTCAGCATTTATTCGTTTTTCCCTAATATTACATATTACAAGTCTGATCTTTCAAACAGGTTAAACGAACAAGCATGGAAGAGTCTCAATCTAATCCTATCAACATCTCAAACAACATTGGATCAACGACAAAGATTCCTATTCTTTACACCCAGGATTACGAAGTTTGGGCGCATCATTTTGAAGACTATATCATCGGATCTGAAGATAATGGGTATCTTATTTGGGAAGCCATTGTGTCTGGACCATTTGCTCACTCAGGAACATCCAAGATCATTAAAACTCAGAAAGAATATAATGATCTGTTAAAAGATGTAAAAGACGTTGCTCAAGACGAAAAGGAGAAGTTTCAGTGCAACATCAAAGCATTGAGACTGATCCGATTCGCCCTTCAATCCGATACATTTAGGTTGGTGAGTTCCTGCAGTACCGCCAAAGAAATCTAGGATAGGTTGCGAGAGCTGTATTCCACAGATGAAGATTTAGAGCATTCTATTCAGACCTTGCTTTTGTCTGAGTTTGGTGAATTTAAGCAGAATTCTGATGAAACTGTCACTCAGACGTTTGATCGCTTCAATCATCTTCTTAGCAAGATGATCAAACATGATATAGAAAGGAAGTTGATTGAACAGAAGGTCACCTTTTTGAATGGCCTAAGATCTGAATGGAGAGCTGTCGTGTCTACAGTTAAAGCTCATGAGCAGTTCAAGTCATATTCATTGGCAAAGCTGGTGGGAATTCTGAAATCCCAAGAAAAGATTGTCATGCAAGAAAATAATGTGGTCTCAAGTTTGGGGTCCTTGGCCCTCTTATCAAAAGGCAAGAATGTAGTAGAATACGAAGATCTGAACCTAGAGGACTATGATCTTACGTCGGAAGATTATGCTATGATGGTGTCCAATCCCAAGAGGTTCATCAAGAAGAGGTTTCCTACCAATAAAAACAGAAATTGGCAGGGGAGCTATAGTTCTGAAAAGGTAAGGGAGGAGCCGAAGACAGAGGAACCAAAGAGAGAGGCAAAATGTAGCCGCCATGTTGTGAGGTTTCTTGTAGAGTTAGATTCTTATTTCTTAAGTGTAATTTGTTCCTCACAATTCTGGCGTTAGCTGCTATTACTGTGGAGGAAAGAACCATTATGCTAAAGATTGTGTTCTAAAGAAAATGGCAGAGAAAGGTGAGGAAAAAGATGAAGAGGCTGTCTTAATGAAAAAGCTTGAAGAGATCAAGAGGAAGAAAGCTGCTACTAACCCTTCTATGAATGCTCTTATTGTACAGGGTTCGGCAGAGGATGATGAGTTCGGTGGCGTGCAGGTATGGTCAACCGACTCAGAGGATTATGAAGTGAGAAAGCCTTCACATGGAAAGGCATATGTTGCAAGAGGTGACGAAAGCAGTGCAAAGTGTTTGGTGGTGACTGATGTATCTCACATAAGGGGATACAATACTGATGGTGGAAACGAGGATACCAAGGAGCGAGAGGACTTATGCTTCACAGCAAAACCTCTCAGTGTGCAAATCAATGAGCTTGATGAATTGATCAAGAAGGTACAATCTCTTTTTATTTCATTCAAAGTCCCATAGAAATCATATGAAAAAGAATTAAATAGCTTAAATTCAAGAATCTCAAATCTTGATAGTTGTTTAACTCAAACACGGGTCACCAATTCTAACCTAACTGACCAAATAAGCAGGGTGTCATCCAAGAGTGAGGAGCGAAGGATGTGGATAGAGCAAAAAGAGTCGGAGCTGATAAAGTGTAAGGATGAAAACATTTATTTACAAAGAGACAATTTAAAACTTTTAAAACAGAGAAATGTTTTTTGTTTGATTGCTAAACGACTTTATGCTAACATCACTCAACTGCATCTGAATTGTGAAATAGGGCAAAAAATTCATCGCATGATTTTGCCCTTCCTTGAGTTTAAGGAGGATGAAATCGATGCTGAAGCATATAACTGCGAAAGTGTTGTATCGTCTGATGATGTGAATCCAACTTACATGTATGGTCTGGACAAAATAGAATCTTTCATAAAGTCCAAGGACCATAAGGACATGCTGAAAAATCTTTTGGATGAAAACGATAAGCTGAAACTAAGGACCGAAACCGTACAAAAATTCGACTCATTGAGTGCTAATTTAAGTTCAGAAAATAAAATTGATGTTGAAAACGCATCTGAACTTAATGAGGACGATGATATGAGTGAAATTTCTGTAGAGGATGTAGTCGACTGTTCTGAGTTTGTCAAGAGTGAACCCGAAAACCACAAAAATCTTATTTTTGAAAATTCTGTGGAGTTCACTCGTTTGTCCTAAAATAAGTCCCCGATTCTTGAAGAAAAGACTGTTGTGTACTAAAAGGTGAGAACAACACCAAATCAAGTGTATAAGGTCACAGGAGTAACCGAACATCAAACAGCCGAACTCACTGCCATAGTGAATGAAGATAATGCAGATGGCTGTGATGAGTTTTTCTGGTCTGCTCCTATAGATAATGCCAACAAAACTGTTGGTCTATCAGAGCGGACGTCCTGGAAAACCAAAGGCAGATATGTACCAGAGCCACTGAACAAGCCTGACAACTTTGACGTACCAAGCACTAATGGTACAAAAGAAGTTCCTGTAGAAGAAGTCACTTCCACAAGCGAACCATCATCTATGAAAAGTGAACTAGCTGACAAGAAGCAAAAGCAAAAGGCTAACATCCACAAACAGCCAAAACAAGTGAAAGTTCAAAAGCAGCAGAGGAATCTGAGATACAAAAAGAATCTCTCAGAGCGAAAGCAATTCTGGCGATCTCAAAATGCCCATTTCTCCTACCACGATAAAAATTCAAATCAAGAGAAAAAGGATTTCAAGCCGCATGAGGAACAGAACCAAAAAGATAGGTTCGGTTCAGAGAGCATAAGCAACCGAAAGGACAGGTTCGGTTCAGAGAACAACGACAACCGAAAGGACAAGTTCGGTCCTGAAAGCAACAGCTACCGAAGATCCAGGTTCGGTCCCACTGATGATCATAAACAAAAGGGTCACTTAGAACCTCAAGTCAGGAAAGACTCCAATTCCAAATTCTCTCGTTCACATTCTTCTCATTCTCGATCCTCTTCTAAACCTAATTCTGTTCCTGCTCAAAGTTCAAAATCATCAAAGGATTTGAAAGGAAAAGCGAAGATTTCCTCTGTCAAGAATGACAAAAAGCAGTCCAAGGCCCAAACACCAAAACCTGAAACCAAATCGAATGAAACTAACCCTAACAAAATCAAAGTTTTCACTATTAAGAGAAAAGATGAACCAACATTAATAAAAAGAACATATCTTGTTGATGTTTCTCTTACTATACCTGTTCCTGTGAAAGGCTCACGTGGACCCAAGAAACTTTGGGTTCCTAAATCTGCTTAATTTTTGCAGGTTATAAGTGACAAGCAGTTCGACGAAGAATGGTACATTGACAGTGGCTGCTCATGTCACATGACAGGGAGGAAGGAGGAGCTAAGGGAGTTTCGATCTCTTCAGAATGGTGGGAATGTTAAGTTCGGCAACAACTCATATGGAACGATAAAGGGTTATGGGATGATAACCAATGGATACTTCACAATAAGAAAGGTGGTGTACGTTGAAGGGCTACAACATAATCTCATTAGTGTATCTCAACTGGTAGGAGGTACCGGTCTCAAAGTTTCATTTGACGATGAAGGTTCAGAAATCATAGAGAAGAAATCAAAAAGGGTGATTCTCAAATCAGAACGTAAAGGCGAAATGTTTCCTCTCAATCTCAAACCAATCAAAGGAAATCCAGCTATATGTCTTTTATCCAAAGCTCATTCTGACGAAAGCTGGTTGTGGCACCGAAGGCTCTCACATCTCAACTTCAAAGACATCAACAAGCTTGTCATAGGAGGTCATGTTAGGGGTCTCCCATTGCTCAAGTTTGATCGTGAACATTTGTGTGATGCATGTGAAATGGGGAAGCAAAGTCGTGAAAGTCATCCATCCATTATAAACACAAAAGTTGTTGAACCACTTGAGTTGCTTCACTTCGACTTATGTGGTCCATCATCAATAGAAAGCATTGGTGGTAGCAAGTATATTCTTGTTATTGTTGATGATTTCTTACGTTTTACATGGGTGTTCTTTCTGAAGCACAAATCTGAGGCTACTCTTAAGCTAAAGACGTTTATTAAGCAGGTTGAAGTGCAACTGAGAAAAATCGTTCGCAACATCAGGAGCGACAATGGACTGGAGTTCAAAAACAAAGAATTTGAAGACTTTTTGGTAGAAAAAGGAACCAGTCACAACTTCTCAGCTCCCTACACACCTCAACAGAACGGAATTGTCGAAAGACGAAACCGATCCTTGTGTGAGGCGGCCCGAACGATGCTAAGTTTTGCTTCTCTTCCTTTATATTTTTGGGCTGATGTTATTGCTGCAGCATGTTTCACACAGAACAGGTCTTATCTCAACAAGCGTTTCTCTCTTACTCCTTATGAGATCATCAATAACAGGAAGCCGAACGTAAAATTCTTCCATGTGTTCAGCTCACGATGCTTCATCTTCAACTCCAAAGAACATCATAACAAGTTTGACGTTAAAGCTGATGAAGGAATTTTTCTGGGATATTCTCTTACTTTAAAAGCTTACCAGGTCTTAAATAAGCGCTCTAGAAAGATCGAAGAAACATATTATGTGACTTTCGATGACAACTACGTCAAAAAGCTAAAGGCTGTTGAAGAAGGAATTAGAGAGATTTTTACTTAAACTGGTCAAGTCACGGCTTCGATTGCTAATCTGTTCGATCAATTTGTGGAACTATTCGATGAACCTAAGAAAGCTACTCTCTCGGAGGCCAAGGCAACAGATAACAAGGTCAACCATCTGAAGCAAATTGTCGAAGATGCCGCCAAACGAATGGGTGAAGGAGAACAAGATCCAAACGAACCTCCTGAGCAAGGTGCTTCAGTTGAGGGGGAGAATCCACCTTCTTCAAAATAACCGAGCTCACAAATTGAGGGGGAGAATTCTATTCCAGTTCCACCCGAAAGCTCAACTGCACCCGAAAGCTCGACAACACCCGAAACTCCTGTAGCACCAGAAAGTCCAGCTACAGCGGAAAGCTCATCAGTTGAGGGGGAGAATGCCAATATGTTCTATGACGACGATAGTCAATCTGAATTGGAAGAAATGGTGAATGCTGAATTGGATCCATCTTATGATCCAAATTACCCTCCTCTTGTTAAGTGGACCAGAGATCATCCTGTATCCCAGGTAGTGGGTAATGTCTCTAAAAAGGTCCTGACCCGATCTCAACTGAAGGCAAAGCAAACATCTCTATTCTCCAAAGTAGAGTTATGCATGTATAATTCTTTCGTCTTAAAAGTTGAACCGAAGACAGTTAATACTGCTCTTGATCACTCTGACTGGGTTCAAGCTATGCAAGATGAACTCAACGAGTTCAAAAGAAATAAGGTTTGGCGCCTCATTCCAACTCCTAAAGACACCTCAGTTGTTGGTCTCAAATGGGTATTCAGAAATAAAATGGACAAGGAAGGCAATGTGATTCGAAATAAAGCTCGTCTCGTGGTGAAAGGATACTGCCAGGAGGAAGGAATTGATTATGAGGAAACTTTTGCTCCGGTAACAAGGCTGGAATCTGTTCGAATATTTCTAGCCTATGCTGCACACAAGAACTTTGAGGTCTACCAAATGGACGTGAAATGCGCCTTTCTGAATGGAGAACTTGAAGAAACAGTTTACGTGGAGCAACCTCCTGGATTTGTTAATGAAAAGTACCCCAATCACTGTTATATTCTGGACAAGGCGGTTTACGGTCTGAAACAAGAACCTAGGGCATGGTATGAAACGCTAACCAAGTTTTTAAAGATGTCAAAATTCAAACATTGTTCGGTTGACCCAACCTTCTTTCGTAAGAAGGAAGGTAACCACCTTATGATTGTTCAAATCTATGTCGATGATATCATCTTTGGCTCAACGAATCCTAGCTTAACTACTGAATTCAGAAAGCTGATGGTGACTAAATTTGAAATGAGCTCAATGGGTCCGATTAACTTTTTCCTTGGTTTAAACATTAGACAGGGACTCGAAGGCATCTTTATCAACCAGGAAGCTTACACCAAGACTCTTCTTGCTAAATTTGGCATGATGGGAGACTCAAAGGTTAAAGTTCCAATGGCATTCGGCACCAAGCTCACACCATCCTTGGAAAAACCGGCAGTCGATATTACGTTATATCGCCAGATGATTGGTTCTTTGATGTACCTCACTGCTAGCAGGTCTGATATAATATTTTCTGTGTGTTGTTGTGCTAGATTTCAGGAGAATCCTTGTGAACCACATATGCTTGCAGTGAAAAACATACTTCGGTATCTGAAACGAACCACCTTTCTCGGTTTATGGTATCCATCAAACTCAGGTTTCTTCGTTCAAGCCTACTCAGATGCAGACCTTGGAGGTTGTGGTTTAGACAGGAAAAGCACCACTAGAGGCTGCCAATTCCTAGACGGGAAGTTGGTTAGCTGGCAATCAAAGAAACAGACATGTGTTTCTCTGTCTACAGCCGAAGCAGAGTACATCGCAGCTGCCTCCTGTACATCTCAAGTGATTTGGATCCAAAGCCAGCTCCGGGACTATGGACTCAATATGAAAAAGATCCCACTATATTGCGATTCAGAAAGTGCAATTAGGATCTGTCATAACCCAGTGCAACATTCCAAGACCAAGCATATAGCACTGAGGTATCACTTTATTAAGGATCATGTGGAAGATGGGAACGTCGAAATTCACTTCGTTCGAACCACTGATCAACTGGCTGACATCTTCACCAAAGCTCTTCCTGAAGCATCTTTCAATAAAATTCTACAAGGGCTAGGAATGATGGAATCGGAGTTAGTACCAAAGACTACTTCTCAAAATTAAAAGTTGGAAGCGAAATAGACCGAACGTTCGGGTTCGGGTCTCATGTGTGCCGAAATGAACCGAACGCTCGGGTTCGGGTCTTGTTCTGCTATATTGAAATGAACCGAACGCTCAGGTTCGGGTCTTGTTCTGGTATACCGAAATGAACCGAACGCTCGGGTTCGATCATATTATCTGATCGTCGCTTATCACTCAAAGGTAGTTTCTTTGGTTGTAAACCTTTTGTATCATTTTCTCAAATTCATTTCACTTATTTTCAAAGTTCTTTTCTTTTTCAAACTTATTTTTTTTTGGCAACCGAAATAGGCCGAACGCTTGGGTTCGGTTCCAAAAAAAATTTTAAACCGAAATAGACCGAACGCTCGGGTTCGGTTCCAAATTTTTTGTGTGTCTCATTTTTTTTATATATTTTTTTTCTTCTCTTTAAATCAAAAACTCCAAAAATATTTCTAATTATTTTTTTATTATTTTGTTTTGTTTTGTGTCTTATCTTTTTGTGTGTCTATTTGTGGGGAAATCATTTCACTAGTTAAGTGTCCCTAGAAGCATGCCGTTGTATGTGTCCAAAGCCTCACCTGATTCTGAATAATAGCCTTACTGACTTGGTACATACAAACCTTGTCTTCCCAATTAGGCTTTCATATTTATTCTAATCATGAGCTACCTAACTCTCTTCTCACATGAGATAAGAGTTTTCTGCTTGATTCCCATTTTAACAGCAGAGGTACTTTGGTTTCTTTACACCATCTACACTACTTTTCTCCATCTCATTCGCCTCATAAACGTAACCCTTGAGACTCTCAGAAATTACCACTAAGGTTTATGGTTACACAATTTCTGTGTTTATGATCTTAGCTTCGTGTCACTACGTACTAAGTGAAACCCACAATTCAATACCTACTATGCATTGACGGTGAATAAGTCAAATCTCTAATTTTCTTTTGTGTGATTCCTATGCAATTGTTAAGTCCTATAACATTTCTTCCCTTGGAATCCAGTTTTAATTTTTTTTTGAGATTTTACATAAACTATTTTTTCTAGCCACTTAAATTATTTCAAACCTACTTGTTCAACAGACTACATTGGTCTCACAAGTACTTCGTTCGATTTCTGTCTTATATCAAGATCAGGAATTCCAAATTGAAGCGAAAGCCACCCAAATTAGCCTGATTAAAAGAAGCCTTTCAACACTTCTCGATAAGTGTCTGATCGTTATTCAACGGGAAACCATACAAACACTTTAAAGTCTCTCTTGACTTTGAAGGAAGAGATTCGTGCCCGGGATCCATTGTTTCGTGTCTTTATTGACATCACAAAATCCCTCATATGTGTTGCTTTATTTCTTTTTCTTTTACACACTAAGCACGAAAATCTCTTTGATTTTCCAAAATTCTGGTTTCATCAGTTACAAGGCATATTTTTTAATGGGATATAAAGTTTAAAAAAAAAAAAAAAAAAAGGTTGTGGTTAATATTGATCCACGTGGGCAATTTTTCTTTAAGATGATGTTTAATCTAAAAGGATAAGATGCTAACTCAGGCGGGAGTCCAATCGATTTGATTTTCAAACGGCGCTTGAAAGCCAGGCGTGCAAAGTGGAACCGTTTCGTTTAAAAACGGCACCTGATGGGAATGCGTGTGAATCGGGACTAACACTCTCTCTCATGCGTAATCATCGGTGCTACCAACTGTCACGCATCAATCACTTCTGAAAAACCCTTCGTATTTCCCTCGAAGATTTGGGACAGATTCTTCTCTCTCCTTTATCCACAATATAAAAGGTAACGTAAACCATTGTTTACCTCTTTACTGCACCCATATTTCAGAGACCAAGAAAACCTTCAAGCATTCTACTGTTCATCATCTCTCCCATCTTCTTCACAACAATGGCGGATTCATCATCAGTTCATGCCACTTCCCACATCCTCCCGATTCGTCCCCAACAGAGTTTGATCATTGATCTCACTCCTCAGGTCTATGATGCTTTCATGTTCCCGATAATCGAATGCCTCAAGTACTCGCCGATTGCTCCTGCTCTCACCAAAGTTGAAGCAGTTCCTATGGAGTTCTTATCTCAGATTTTCGCCACTGCTCATTACAACAAGGCAATCGACAGGATCTTCTTCGACGTGCTTGATCACAAGGCGTCAATCTCCAAGCAACGTTTCTGCTCGATTTTAGGGTTTGAACCTGATTCAACTAGGGTTAACCCTGAATCGATTCCGGTGGGTCACATGTTCTCTATGTTTTACAACATGGGGTATACTGAGGTGCTGACAACGGTCACGAAGTTCAAGAAATCGTGTCTGCCTCCTCAGTGGAATGGGTTGTTTACAGTGTTGTTCAAGGGGCTGTCTGAACGCAGTGTTGGATCAGACGGAGCAAGTCGTCTGTTCATCTTGATTCTGTACGGGATCTACAACGGTATCAACTTGGACTACAGGTCGGTCCTATGGCAACAGCTCATTCAGAGTCTGTCTTCTACATCTCGGCATTCCGAGATTTCCTATGCTCGATTTTGGATTCTCATTACAAAATGGGTGATGGAAAAATACCACGTCCCCATTGTTGTTGGTTCTCCAATGTCTTCGATTGGTACTTTTCATACCACGAAGATCATTGTCTCTGATGCCTCCAAATTTCAATTCATTGGCTCAATCCCTGAGTCGATGTATGGAGACGTTCCTGCCGACAGCAGGATTATTAAAACATACAAGGAGTTTCGACGCTCTGGTCCGAGAGAGCTTACTCCTGAAATGCTCAAGTCTATCCATGAAGCTAACAAGCCTGCGCCAAGGGGGAAAGAAAACTGACAAAGGCAAAGACAAGCAGGTTGGTAAGGGAGCGAAAGGCCCATCTCCCAAGAAACAAAAAACCACCAAGGCTGTCCAATCCCCTCCGCTGAAGAAGAGAAAAACCCAACCAAAGCGAAAGCTAATAATCGCTTCCTCCTCAAGTGAATCTGAGGAAGATAATTCAGACTTTGATGAGTCTCCTCGTGGTAACACTCCACCACGATCGCCTACTCCAGAGGTTCACTTTTCCACTTCTCCAATCTCTTCTCCACCAATTACCATTCCTTTTTCCATTCCCTCCATAACCTCCACCACTCAAATACCATCCACCTCCATCCTAGTACCCCCACCCATCTTTACAGAAGCAACCACCACAACCGCTGAAGTACGAACCAACGTATCTGATACGGGGGCTCATACTACAGCACCCGAACCCACACCAACTACCGGACATACAACCCAACCCGAACCTACTACAACTACTAAGCCTCCACCCTCACCACCACCCTCATCTCCTGCTCAGGCAGCAGAGGACGAAGAACCATTCCTCAGCGAGGAGGATATGACATTTGATTCGGTCTATTACAGTTCGTTTCAGGTACAGAGTGATGACGATGATGATGCTCCCGTTACCAAGAAGCATCTCAAGGAGCTTCACGACAAGATCGATTCGCTCATCGCCTCCTCTTCTTCATCCCAGTCTACTATTTCTGAAGCTATCATTCAGAAGATTGTTGATGCTTTTTCCAAAGCTCATCAAGTCTCTCTAGACTCCGCCACTGCAGCTATTGATGCCTCAACCAAAGCCTGTGAGGCAGCGACCGAAAAAGTCGATAAACTATTCACTGATGCTTCTTCTTTGTTACAGTCATTACAAGAATCTGCTGAAGCCGCCAAAACAAAGCTGGAACCCATTATCAACCAGCTGGCTACCTCAGTTGCATCAGAACTGAAGTCGTTTGCTTCTCTTCGTCAAACTCTCTCAGACGACAATTCAGCGTTTAAGGCAACGCTTGAGGAGCGACTGACTAAGCTTCATGAGGACCTTGCTGTTGAAAACTCACTCATGGACGCTCTTGCCAGAAAGACCACTGCTCTGAAGGTCAAGAGTCTTCAACTCTCCAATTCTCAAAAGGAGATTGAGTCTCTTCGATCTGAAAGAGAGCTGATTTCATCGTGTGTTTCGGATGTCCACGCATCCATTTCAAACATCCTGGACACACATGACCCAATACTCAGCTATTCTATGATGCGTACTCTTGCAGAAAAACTTGCTCCTGTCCTCTCTCTCCGGAGCAAGATTGAAGGGCTCCTTGATTTCGTGTCCATTCCGAAACAAGGGGGAGAAAAAGAAAATGTGTCTCAACCGCCTCCTACTTCAACAACAACACGCTCAACCGAACCTCCTCCTACAGGCCAAGCCTTAGGTTTGGGTGTTAAAGACAAGGGCAAGAAAATTGCTGAGGAGAGCGATGAAGATAAGGAGACCATTGCCGACCTTCTGAAGAAGCATGGTCGAGATAAAGATGCTGACATCAGCGCTCGTGTGGCTAGAGAGGCTGAAGAAGCTGAAAGAAGACAGAAAGAAGCTCACGACCTTCTCGAGAGCAGGAAAACTCTTTTTCCTCCTTGGACTCTTGAGAAGTTGCTGAAGGAAGCTATCAATACTCCAAGCATCTTGTGGCTAGAATCGGTGATCTCTCTAGATCGTGATAATACTGTCGATTCTCAGTTCGACATGCCACTGACCCGAAAGGCGTTTGTCTTTCATGCCTTTGACAACATTTCTGAGTTCCCTCATCCTCATCCAAAGGTTGATAGGGACTTAGTCGAATTCTATCTGAGGGCTGCTCAACCACAGTACCAAACATGGAGCACTCAGAAGATTATCAATGTTCGGGTTCTAAAGCCGTACAGGGAAGGAAACTTCACCAACGTTCGGTTTAAGGTGCTGAGAGGATCTGCCAAGACCGAACATGCCATCTCGCTTGCTGATCTTCCCAAATTAAATCCACACGACTGGATCATCTTGCACAACATTCTTCTTACTAACGAAGCAGAATATGGTCCGATCATCGACCACTTCAAGAGGATGCTTGTCTGCTATATCATGGAAGTCGCCAAGATGGATCAGGAGATAGCGAGCGTATTCAAGAAAAAGCCTACCATATCTCCTGTTGGCTCAGCAAGTGACCTAAACATGATGCAGATGGGGAAGATAGCCCCAAAGAGAAACTCCGTTATGTTTACCAGAAACGAAGGCCAAAAATGCCTGTTCGCTTTGGCAGACAAACATCTCTATACCACTGCATGCCTGGAACATGTCTTAGGGATCATTCATCGTTGCAAGCAGAATTCAGTGGATGACAAGAAGTACTTTGATGATATGATTCAATGGTACATTCGCTTCATACAGACAATCCTCGCTCTTATCTCTCGTCTGTTTGATACAACCAAGAAGGTTCCAACAGCTGGTCCAAGCAAGAAGAAATGATAGTCTCGCTCCAAATTGACGCAAAGGGGGAGATTGTTAGGTCCAGTTTAGTGTTGCGTCTTTGGGCTCGTTAGCTAGTCCAAGTTTTGTCTCCGGTATGGGTCTGTCCATCCGTGAGTTTTGTTTAGGGTTTATTATATATAGATGCTTGCATGCATTCTTAACGTAAGATTGATAGAGATTTGATAGCGTACAAGTTCTTATCTTTTGTAACCCTAGAATCCTCTACAGCGGAAGTTCTTCATCGAGCTCTGCTGAGGATTGAGTTAATCAAATCATTCGACACATTCAGATCCATATTTGTGTTTTTACATTATTGTTTCTGTTTTATTAATTTACCTGTTACAAAGATCTAATCGATCAAAGAGTTTTTGAACTCATCAAGATTGATTATAATCCATGTCTCATATCCATACGATATATTGTAGAACGGAGGAATATTTAATCTCTTATCTAAGGACACGTCACTGACTAGGTCATACTTCGACAGCGGCTTTTGGTAGCTAAAATTTGCTAGTCAATTTTTGAATTTATACTTGCAACTATAGTTATTAGACTTATCCAAGTGGGAGACTATTGGATTAGGTGTCTAAGCCCATAACTATAATTGGTATCTACTTGAATTGATAGTAGCAATGTCCTTTTAGGTTGCCTTCAAACCTAGCAATTGAATAGGATAACTATTGGAGAGAGAAAAATGATTTATTAATTTATTGCTTGGTTAATAAAATAATTAGAAATCAAGATAAATGATTTATTAATGTATTATGGATATAATATGTTAATTAGAAATCATATTGTTTAATTAATATTTGATTATAAATTAATTTGGAATTAATTTTAGGATTAATGAAATTAATTGAAACTGCAAGGACTAAAGGTGACAATGTTCAAAAGTTGAGCATTGATCATTCTATAACCTCCCTTAGAGGTGGGGAATGAAATCTAGAGTGTCCTAGGATTTCCTTGGGCTCTAAGG
Organism: Lactuca sativa; assembly: GCF_002870075.4. Taxonomy (NCBI): domain Eukaryota; kingdom Viridiplantae; phylum Streptophyta; class Magnoliopsida; order Asterales; family Asteraceae; genus Lactuca; species Lactuca sativa. The sequence continues at coordinate 6,935,401 of NC_056623.2, read as the reverse complement.
GTGCCTTGGAAGCCTTAGGGAGGAAGTTAAGGGATTACAGTTATCTAAGCACCACAAGCGTCGTGTCTATAGTGGTTCACACCCAACACAAGCAAGAAAGATATTAAGGAGAGAGGAAAGAGAAGGTCAGAAGTTCAGCCTAGATCTCTAAGATATGAGTGGCCAAAATATGAAGGGGTAAGACTCTTTATATGGTGCAACAAGGAAACCCTAGTTAACCCTAAAACTAGGGGTGTAAACGAGCCGAGTCGAGCCAAATACTAACAAGCTCGAAGCTAGGCTCGACTAACATACTCGAGCTCAAAACTCAGCTCGAACTCGACTCGAGCCTTGATTTTAAGCTCGAGCTCAGGCTCGTGAAATACTCGACAGTCTCGAGCTCGGCTCGACTAATATTTTAAAAAAACCAAAATCACTAAATTGAGTTAGAAATATTAAACATTCCACATGTAAATGTCCAAACTACCAAAAAAAACCACTATTAATCACCGAATATCAATATAACATCAACTATATATGTCATAAATGAATAATTATAAAGAAATGACATATATCTTATAAATGAACAATTATTAAGAAATGGCATATATGTAAATTACACTAAGCTCGCGAGCCCTACAAGCTGAGTATTTTTGTACTCGAGCTCGGCTCGATAAGTTACTCGAGTAGCTCGAGCTCGAGATCGGCTCGATTAAGGTCGAGTCGATTTCGAGTATTTTCCGAGGCGGTCTCGACTTTCTCGTGAGTTGGCTTGTCTAACTTACACCCCTACCAAAAACCAATATAATAATATTATATTGTTTTGCATAATTATCTAGCTTCATGATTATCCTCCAAGGATAATTATAGAACCCCTAGAACACTCCCAAAACCATCCACGGCCTAGGGAGGTTCTAGAATGTATTTTGCTCAACTATTGAGCAATTACACTTTAACCCCTGCACTTTTAATTAATTCTATTAATCCCAAAATTAATTCCAATTAATTTTTGATTAATAATTAATTAAATATTATTATTTATAATTAATATATTATTCTCATAATATATTAATAAATTATTTATTTCACTTTATTAATCAAATAATAAATCAACCTTTCTTTCCAAAACATCTTGTCCAATTGTTAGGTTTAAGGGCAGCCTAAAAGGACTATGCTACCATGAATTCAAATTTATAGTAATTATAGTTATGGGCTTAAGCACCTAATCCAACAAGTATAACCTATAATAAAAAATTCTAGTATTAATTCACTATCATTTCCCTTGAGTTCGACACCCTTGCTTATCAAAAGTATATTATACTCGATTAGGTTCACTGTATGTAAGGTGTGGTTTAGATGCGATATACTAGGAATTATAAATAAAAAACTAGTGCATTAAAAATAACACATCAAGTTTTTGGCGTCGTGGTCTGGGAACAATTTTCAATTAATTTAGTGTATTTGATTATTTATTATTTATTTTTAAATTTTTAGTTTTATTTTTATTTTCTTTAATAACATGTCACTTGTTGGGAAGGATTTTTGCTGTTATGTCCACAAATTCGTAGATCTTATGCATGGCTTGATTTATTTTTTTGCATGGGTTTCAGGATTGCAAGCAATTATAGAATTCTTGACTTGTTTGGCCTACTACTTTGGTGATTTTGTCAAACTCAATCCACGAGGCATAGTATAGCAAGATGTATTACGCTGGTTAAGCGCAAGACCGAACTCTTGCTACTCTAGACTAGTTGGGTCATTTTTGTTCTATTTATTAGTTAATGGTGCAAATAAAACAAAAAAAAAATAGTCTGATGGGTCCCGATAGTTTTTTTTTTCATAAACCACTTCTTGCATGCAAGGGATGTAATCAACATTTATAGCATGATTTCGACAAAGACGAGTGAGTGTGATATCCCTTTTAGTTATTTTGGTTTGCTAGTTTTATATTTTAGTTATTTTAGTGTGTTTTTATTTTATTTTTATTTTTAGTTTGTTTAATCTTGTTTTCCATGGTGATGCTCTTTGATGTTTTAGATCTGTACAAAATTATATTACCCTTTAGATGCCTTAAGTAATTTCAACAGTTTAGATCGAGTGAGGTTTTGTTACGATAAATATTTCACGAGAGGTGTTTCATCACATAAGTGTGGGGTCGCTTACCCACACGAGAGAGGGTTCAGGACTTTATTAAAGTTCATTACTAGACTGAAGAGCATATACGTGAAACAAGAGGAGTGTTAGGCCGACATGACTCGAGTTGATTTTTATTCATAAAATTGTACTACTGTCCGGTTACCACGTCGTGGTCCATGCATATCCACGACATGGCGACATCTTTTGCGCGATGAAAATTCCCGAGTAACTATTCCCAAATTTTATACATTGATTTGTTATACGATGTTTTCACTGGTCGTTTCGTGCACTAAGTCCCAGCATGAGTAGAAAAGTAAAGCAGTTCTAGTTTTCAGTTTCCGACAAAATTAGAAGCATCATCCTTCCAACTCAAATTTCAAAGCAACCCACTATAGTCGATTACATTCTCGCGACTACATACCCAATGTGAGTTTGTTTTTTCCCCTCTTTTATTGTATACGCTTTAATTGTTATCATATACAATGAGGGTATTATATAACTTAAGTGTGGGGTATGGGGATTGGAAAAATGACAACAAGCAAGCTAGATTTTTAAAAAATATACGCTAGATTGAAAAAAATGAAAATATAAAGACTTGAAAAAATGGTCTAATAGGAAATTTAGTTCATTTAAAAATTTATGTATTGATATTATTGCGTTAGAGCTAAGTTTGATAGTGATAACACTATCATTCTAAGATTTACTTGTACCAATATGTTATAATATATCAATGGGTTCCTAGTACTAGTCAAATTATGAGACAAAACGTAAACTTGTATAGTTTGAGGAAAATAATATGTTTTGCATCGTGTACTGAAATATATTCATGAAAATTTATCTAGTCATTGCACATTAGACCAATACATTTAACCAATAAATGTTGATGTTAACTTTTCTTGCTTAAGCATATATATTTCTTTTAGGTTTTTAGTTGCATGAAAAAAGTGAGTTATGGAAAAAAAAATGAAAAAAGTTGTGAAAAAAAGAGAAAAAAATGAAAGAAAAAAAATGTTGAGTGCATAAAAGCTTACAAAGTATGAATATCTTGAAGAAATTAAAGAAATAAGGCAAATTGTCAAAGTCAATAGCTTAATAGTCAAAGTTGTAATTTTTCTTTCTAGGTTATTTTATCGTATGTATGCTTGGAAACTTAATAGATTGTATATTCGGTATTTGACATTCAACATTCGGCTTTCGGCACATGTGATGCATTCCCATCCGAGTTCGGCCACCAAGACAGAGGGACGCCCATCAATAGTAATGTACTTAATATCATTGAATTATAATAATAATGTACTTTAAATGGTATGAAAAATCGCTTGAAGTTTGAACTTTGATCGAGTGTTTTGTCATATTGATTAAATGTACAATGATGGTAAATGGTAGGGAACAGACCCGTCCCAGAGGGTGGAGGATAGGGGCGAGCGTCCAGGGTCTATCTTTAAAAGGGGCCCAAAATTTTTATGAACTTTATTATTATATGTTAGAAAAAAAATCGATCTTGAAGATATCATTAATAAATTTACATCTCAAAAAGCTACAAGAATTATTTTTCTTTAAATAGATGGATTTTTTGTAATCGAAAATCTTATATGTAGAAGCTAATATAAATAATTTTCTTACAATTATTGAGTTATTATAAAAACAAGTTAATTAAATTTGTGTATTTTTAGAGTTTTTTATTTCTTTCTCGTCCTTGGCCCAAAATATGTTTGGACGGTTATGGTAGAGAAAAAACATGATGGACACAAATACCATATGGAAGAAACAAGAAATCACTGCTTATACAAATCGACATATTGAAATCTACGTGTTAGACCTTGCTGGACAAAAATTGTCTCGTTAGCTTGTAAATGGTAGTAGGTGGTAAAAAAAAAAACGAACGAGGGTATAAAATATTTTTTAGAGATCACTTAAAAAAAATGGTACAATAATCGACTAATTTTCTTCTAACTTTTTCCCTTACTTGTTTTTCCAAAAATCATATGCGATTATCTCCCTTACTTGTACTTCCAAAAATCATGCCATTATCTCTAAACTTTTTCAATAAAAAGAAAATGTGGTGTTACTTGTTCATGTGATTATACCGCCATACTTTCCCCTTGAAGCTTTTCTTTTTGTTTTTGTTCTTTTCTCATTTCTTTATTGACATTGTCATTTTCAAATCATTCGCCACTATCTTTCAATCATTACAATGTATACCCAACTTGGATTTTCTTCTTATATCATCCAATCTACAAGGATTGAAGTAAATTTCACGATATTATTTTCAATCATTATTCCTTTACATCTTAATCTTTTTTAATAAATAAATATTTTTTTGTCATTTGTTACACTTTAATTCAATTTGTCAAATGCATATTAATTTCCTTATTTAATTTTCCTTTTAATTTCAAAATTACTAAATTAAAGCTTTATTAATTTCCTTTATTTATTTATCAAAATTATTTATTTAAATTTAAAATAGAAAAAAAAACTTTAATTTTTATAATTCAATATTTTTCTCAATTTTCTTATAAATTTAAATTTCTAAAATGTTTAAATTGTTATATTTAGTTTTTTTTATAAATAAATTCATGTAATACATGGGTCTCATACCTAGTCATTTATCATTTCAAAAAATAAAAGATTTTTGGTTGATCTTGAAATATATAAAGCAAATCAATCCTAAGTCGTTCATTCTAAAATATTATATAGAAGAAGGTTTAAAGGAAATCAAAAATAAAAGTCAAGAAACACAAGAATTATTTAAAATAGGTCAAGAGTTTTTATTTTATTTTATTAATATAGATTGAATTTCTTACTTATTCAACATTTCATTTGTATTTATTTCAAAATTTTAATTTAAAAATGATTAACGTTTATACCTTGATATTAAAAAAAATTAATCAACCCGTGTAGTATCTAGTGTGTGTGTGTGTATATATATATATCACAAATTATAATTTTTTACTCTCTATAAATAGACATTTATATTCATATAAGATCTTCTATAAAAATATAGTTTTTTTAATAAAATCTCTTGTCATATGTATTATATACATGTGATATGTATTATATACATATGATTATGGTTTATTCACATATAAATAAAGAATGAAACAGTCTAATCGCTTGTGAATAATAAACATGACAAAAGTTTTTATTAAAAAAATATAAAAAGTTGTATTTTAAAAGTACATATTTTTTCGGAATACATGTCCATTTATTGGAATACAAATTAATGAATTTTGATGTAATTGATTATTGACATAATAAAATTTTGCAAGATTTCAATTAAATGATTTCCTTTATTAAAAATACAAAAGGTCCAAAATAACCTTTAATGATTTATTATTTTTTGAATTCATATTGGTACATTTAGGCACATAATAGTTGCTAGAAACATTTGAACCTAGCTCTCTCTCTCTCTCTCTCTCTCTCTCTCTCTATATATATATATATATATATATATATATATATATATATATATATATATATATATATATCCCTATTCTAATAAAACAATACCTTTAATGCCACGTGGCAACTCTTCAGCAACCCTCCAGCTTATTTCCCGCCTATACTATCAAAGTGATTTTTCTATTATAGCCTTATGCTTGTAAAAACGCCATGCTCTTTAAAGTAGGCTGTAAGAACTAGGAGGGTTGCAAGAAATCAGGAAGCAAAATCAGTTTCAAATTTGGTTTATCTCGGTTTTCACTATCAAGAAATATAAAAAAAAAATCAATAAAAACAGCTATCAAATCGCAAGAAATTAGGAAGCAAAATCATTTTCAAATTTGAATTACATTTACTAAGCTTCAGTCGACTCCATATATTACCTCAATTGCTTCTATTCATGGGTCTATCTCTGCAAAACACATATACCGCTATGGAAGAATGGAGAATCATAAATTGATGGTCATCTTCTCCGATAACATCAGGTAAACCTAAGTTTGTTCCCTACATGCTACTCTTTTTGGTTGTGTTTCCCTTCTAATTCAAAAAAAATTTCCAGATGTCTTGTGTTTAGGACTTGATGATTCTGATTCAATTATTATATATCCTACTTCTTTTTCCATTCACACTTATACCAGTTTCGCGTTCTTTGATTTCAACTTTTGGTTGTATACTTGATCTTGTAAGTAGTTTAATTTTATGTTTTGTAGGCTGATTTGAGACATACCTGGTTCGGCTCCAAAACTTATGAACTTGTATGATTATTTAAGTCTTAATCATTTCTATGAATGCTCAAATGTCACAGTTTTCAATTGCGGATTTCCCTTTGACTCATGAGGCAAGGCTGAATTTTTTATATGTCAGTTAAACAAAACCTTTTTTACTTAGTTATATTAGGGGTTATATATTGGCTTTGTGTAAAATTTCTTTAGTTGCTTGATTGTATTAGGGTTGTAGATGTGGATGATGACAACTATATACACATGCAATCAAATTTGTCAAAATGCAAGGACTGTAAGTCTTTTTCTTAAAAGCCCTAATTTTTATTTGATCAGGCTAGACTATCTATCGAGGTGATAAAATAAACACCTTAGGAATGATTTATTAAGGTTTTTGTCCAAATCGTTTTTGTGCCCTCTTTTTAGTTATTGCGATAGAATAAAATTTCTAATTTGAGTAAATTACACGAATGGTCCCTATGGTTTAGGGTAATTTGCGTGTTTGGTCCCTAACTTATTTTTTTAACTCGGAAGGTCCTTACTGTTTGTTTTTGTTACGCGTTTGGTCCATGTCTTAGCTAAAAAGACTATTTTGCCCTTGATTTTTTAATTTATTTAGATAAACACACTCTCAATCCCACCCTCTTCACCTTACCTTACCTACCCTACCATTTTTTCCTATTTAAATAATAGTATTTTTAGGTAAGATAGGGACCAAGCGCGTAACAAAAACAAACAGTAGGGACCAAACACGTAATAAAAACAAACAATAGGGATCTTCCGAGTTAAAAAATAAGTTAGGGACCAAACATGCAAATTACCCCAAACCATAGGGACCATTCGTGTAATTTACTCTTCTAATTTTGTTCCTTTTTTACTGTTAAGGTCAAATTTAATGCATCTAATTTTGTAACCATGGAGAATAAGCTTAAGCTAAGCCATGTTGCAAATGATGGTCTTGGATTTGGGTAGATTGGTTTTGAAGGGTATATGTATGTGAGGCTACTACGATTAGTATTGGCATCCAATTTATGAGGTTTTCTTTTGTTTATGGTTTTAATTGGTCATGTTTGATAATTACTTTTAAGTAGAGATGGTAGTAACTAATAAGAATCCCATTCAATTGATGACGGTGGATTGAGTGTTGTATATTGCCTATATTAAAAGGGTACTAATATGTTACCGGATTGTAGTTTGCTTATTTAGATGTAGGATTGAATCTTCCAAACTTGGAGCTCGAATGCTTATTTAGACTATATGTTTCTTATTTGTTTGATTAGTTGTTTCTGATGTTTCCTAATTGCAGATTTTTGAATTTAATTTTGAATTGGGACGAACCGCCATAATGTCTTCACATTGAAAAAGTGTTTTTAGTTGTTTTAGGTTTTTTTACTTACCTTTTTTTATTCTTTTTGCAATAATGGATGCCTAGTTGACAATTGTCATATATGTTTATGCTGAAAGAAAGCTACACTCATTATGTTGTTTTAAAAATTAGTGACCATCCTTGCTTTTTTTATGATACTGGAACCGGAACATGTATGTAATTATTTCAAAACATGGATTATCTATCTAACTTTTCATCGCATGGAACTTTTTTGTATTTTAATTCCAGCACAAAAACAAACAACACACATAATGGTAAATATGTAAATTTATGAGTAAAGGATAAATGAAGAGAAAATTTACATTAATAACAATATACTTTACGGAAACACTCACACACACACCATGAAAGAAGGTTGCTTTAATGTAATTACCAAAAACAAACAGAAACTATTTAGGTTGCTTTAATTAGAACACAAACGAATTATGCCAATTTTAGTAATTTACTTTGAAGTTAATTCTTATTTTAGGTTAATTTGCAAAATATTTTAAAAAACAGTGTCATTTTAATGTGTTATTTATTTTTTTTCAAATAAATAGTAACATGAACATGTTTTATAAATCATAAATATAGCGGGTAAAAGATGCTATAATTTTAGGTCTGTAATAAAGAAATAGGATATGATAACGGAAATGCTAAAATAAGTGAATATTAAGTATAAAACTGAAATAGTTCATATTTGAGAGCCAAGTTGCCAACTGCAAAGAGGCAAAAGCAGGCCAAAACCCAATAATGACACATGCCACTGCTTTATGGACTCCATAACATTGTATGGTTTGTATACTGTATACATTGGAAAATCATGTCGTGTGTCTTTATTTAATTGATTTTAGAATTAAATTTACAAAAGTTGTTTTTTTTTACTAAATCCAATCGGTGAACTAAAGCCACGTGACCACTGTTATCAAGTTTTATTTTAAGGATATTCCCAAGATTCCTAAGATGCAATGTCAAATGATACTCCCAATCATTATTTTGATTATTTAACAAAAAAATTTTGCCTAAAAAATATTTATAAGATTCTTCATACTTGATGAAAATACATATTATTTTGAGACATAAATTGCATTTCATTCGTCATATTAATTTATAGTTTATTGTGTAGGGTTTATGTATGTATATTACATCACTTTCATGTTTAATTTGTAATATATTAATGCAATTTTTATGATTTATTGTGTTTTTTTATTATACTTTAATATATATTGCATCATACAAACTCATGATTTTATCAAATAATTGAATTTACAAAACATAAATTTTATATATATATATATATATATATATATATATATATATATATATATATATATATATATATATAACGATTTATATATTTATTTTAAACCAAAATTATAAAGTTACTAACATAACTTCTATTTTTATAAATTAATATATTTTTTCCAAATTTTTGATTAGTTATTACTATTTCAAATTATTAATAATGTTTTTCTTGATCAACCGCGGTTTCCACGGGTTTTAAACCTAGTGTGTGTGTGTGTGTGTATATATATATATATATATATACACACACACACATACACACACACTAGCCGTTTACCCGCGTAAAGCGACGAGTGTGAATAACTTTTCCAGAATTTAGTTTCTCGAGGCGATTAGTTCTTTTGTGCAAATGGTGTACTACATCTAAACAATTATCAATTATAGTTATGCTAACAAATACGAAATCGGTAAGACTAAACGATGCAGATTCAAGATTGTTTACAAATGTGTACGATGAACTATTGATTGAACATTATTAATCATCAAACACTTATTTATGCATCACATTTGATATATATACATCGCTGCCTTTGAATTCTTCATTAGGCTTCACAAATACGTTTATATTGGCGCATTATATCCATTTTAACAATGTCACATAAAGTTGGTCATGCAAGAAACCAATTCTTGAATATATATATATATATACTTATATTTGGAATTGTATGTCCCAGAGCTTTATTGATTGCCATCGCGAAACATAATCGAATTGGAAATTGATCTCATTATCATGAATGAAAAACATGTCATCTTCAGACAGAAATATATGAATCCTTGGCAAAAATACCCTCTTTCAAACATGTTGACCAACAACTATTTAAGCATCAATGACATTGTGTTGAAAACTTTTACATATCAATCTGGTGTTGATACACAATCCATTTGATGGATCAAGATTTTGTAACAATATTATTGGTATCCAACATTTAGTTGTGGGTAATGAGGGGGTAAACTACTAATGGTGAGTGTGCTCAAGAATTTCACAAGATAAAAATTATTTATATCGTCATCTATGGCTTCATCAAAACTATAGTGAATTCTCTATTCTCAATGGAATCGGTCGATCAAATAATCATTAATCTCATCGACACTCTCATTTCTTATGGATAATGTTACCCATGAAATAATATAAATTTAACTTGATAATCGATTAATTTTCATTGATAAAATATTGCATTTTGTTTTAGGCAAATAAGTTTTAGACGACTCTAGTTTTTATTTCGTTGAATATTCAGTGATTAAAGTTTGAGCTATGAAATTAGATCATGTCAAACAAATTCAGTCGAATATCATGTTATATTTTATTGATGTTTCTCTCTTAGATAACTAATTTACTAAACCTAATATATATGTTACACAACACAAAAGTGTTGGTTCAAACAAACAAAAATAAAAGTTCATGACTTTTAAATAGAGATAGTTTATGTTTGTTATCCAGCTTTTGACAAAATATTCCTAAATGGTCATCCTTTTTATGAACTACAAACATATTTAATTATTTATCATGCACATCGCATAAGATTTCATTTTTGTCTAAAAAATATATCAAAGATATTTAATTCCGAAGCCAATATTATTTCTTCTAAATCAATAAAATGAAAGGAGGATTGGAAATTTGCTACAAAAAAATACACAATTTTATATAGTTAGGAATAGCAAAATAAGAGTTTTGCACCCATAAATTGTTTAATTCTCTGTCCACTCTATTCAACGTACATGTAAGTTACTAATTATTTAACTATAAATATCATTAGCAAATAAGGCTCGAATTTAATCATCTGGTTTGATGTTTTAACCTCATTGTAATGCTACTATTAGCCACAACCAAAAGTATTCAGCAACATGGACATTCACATGTTTCATCAGAGTACATTGATATTTTTGTCAACATAAAACCACAATCTTCGATCATCATGCCAACACTTGACTCTTCGGTGAAATGAACATATAACCCAGAAATAAAGCATGATGGGATGAAGTACCTTACCGATGACGATGCTATTATTGAAAAGAAAAGTAAATATATTTTACTATTATGAGTATATGATATGAAGATCGTACTTCTGAAATATGAAAATACCTAAAACTAACATTAAAATGAAATTAATTAAAGTTTCAATGGATGGAAGCTAAGAAAACTTTAGATTAACCTGAAAATAAAAAAAATGAATTAATTGACAAGCAAGTGACAAAAAAACAATATCGTAAAAAAACATTCATTGCTCACATATTCCAAAATTGGATCAGCCTAACTCAATATTCTACAAGGAAATGAACTTTTTAGCTTTTAAAATTTAATATCCACTAAAGATTTGATAAGGTTAGTAGTTTATTTACACATATTTTAACTTACCTTCTTATCAGGAAGTAGTGCATAATAAGATGATTATATCTCTTCCAATGAAGTTGTTTTTAAGAAGTATACTCATTAACCTATAACAAACACAAAAGCTTCAGATAATAACATGGTCATTATCTAGAGTCCAAACTGTTAGATATGGAAGTCATTGATTTTAAAAAATTAAGGAATTAAAATGGTTTTGGCTCTTCTAGAAAAGACATACCCTTAGTGGTGTTGCTCCTCTTCAAAATCTCCTTTTGCAAAATCTGCCGAAGACTTCATTTTTAAGTACTATAATCAAGGTTGATGGTTTGGTCAATTTACTTTGAAAGTGAAGGGTTTAAGTTACACCCGGAACACATCTTTATAATTTAACAATACTTACTTCATTCATGATTTTTAAGATAATTGACATTTTCACAATATTATGTCAAAATCAAACATCTTGGAAGTTTTAATTCAACAAAATTTCAAGATTTAAGGACAAATCTCAAATGGATGTGTCAAGAGAATGATGGGGGGTGCGAATAAAGTGTTTGATTTATAAAATTAGTTACAGAGCTACCAAAATGTTTTTAATATCATAGAGTTGAAAAGCATAATGACATATTTAACATACATGTGTTGGTATAATGTTATAATTAAAGAACTCAAAAACCCCAGTTATATGTGCATTTAGAATGCGAACAGACCAGGTTGATGATCTTCTTTCAACTCCTTTTTTGTCCACTTAAACAACTAACTGCAATTAGTAAATCAATTAATTAGCAAACAAAAGATACATGCATGAAGGAAGGTACAGAGTAACCAATACAAGAACATAAGACAACTTATTGTTAAAAGCCCTTACAAGAACATAAGACAACTTATTGTTATAAGCCCTGTGTACATAGAACATAAGTGGGTTAAAAATATTAAGATTGCACATTTGATAAAACAATCCATTTTCACAACATAAGTAGATCATTTTACTTCTAAAGTTAATTAAATTCTAATGGAATTGCCAAAAAAAATGTGGTAATGATATTATTCATGTCATAAAAATGAAAAAAAATAACAATTCAACATCGCCATTACCAGATCCCCATGGCAAAAAGAAGAAAACTCATTTCAAACTATACTCTACACCACATTCTACAAATATAAATTTCAGACATTATGCTTAACCCCCTCAAAAGCAGGCCTTGTGGGGTATCAAAACAACATCATTGAAACAACTCAGAGTATCCGTGAAATACACTAAAAATTATATTTTGAACAAAACATTTTCTAAAATAGCCTGACCATACCTATATGTGAATGTTGATGTCGATAACAGTACTAACCACTCAAATACACACTCATGTCTACCTTGTACTGTATATTTCTAATAAAAACAAACAATATCGCTATGTATAAGTAGAAATGAGTGAAAATTTAATCATTAAAGAGAAAAAATGAACAGGGGGTTTTAGAACCGAAAAGTATCTTATGATTTGTCATCGTCTTGATGTCTCAATAACTGTTGATGGACCAATCAAACCTAAAATCGAAAGACAACCTATAAAATAAACACACGCCAAACATTCGTGGGATTTTTTAAAGTAGAAGAAGAAGAGAGGGATGACCATATATAATTAGGGCTCGTCTGTGAGAGAGGAGATAAAAACAAACAAAATAAAAACAAAAAATCTAACTCACATGGAACTACTGCTCGTTTGTGAGAACATACCGTAGAAGCGGTAGTTCTAGGGTTAGGCGAATCAAACCTGCAATGAATCGAAACACATAAATCAAAATCAATAGCAGAAAATAAAAATGAAATCGAATTAATTTCTAACAAACGAAAACACTCTTCGTCTTCAACATTGAATTGAAATTTAAAAGAGCTATAAATATGAAAGGGTAAACTAACAAATCCCCTTTATTCCATCTGTATTGTATTTATTGTTCTGGTTTGAATGAGTATTTGCTAAAATTTGTGGATACGATTGTATCTCTTTGGCCTTCGATATATTCCATAGAAGAAAGCAATATTTGGGCCACGTGTATATTTAAATTTCAAAAGTTATGTTGACTCATTCCAGTCAAAAAGTAACAAGATGTGTGAACTCACTCCTATCAAAGAATATACACTTGTTATTTAGGGTGGAGGGGACTCGGCGTCGGTAAGGCATATCCCATTCTTCTTAGTTTTCTCCACATTCTCTTCAATAGCTTGTGGTTGCACAATCTTCATATGTTCTTCCAAAATCCGTGTCAACTCTCGGTAATCCATAATAGGAGATAAATCCATAACCATATCAGGAGCACAAAAGAAATATACAACAACAAATATAAAAAATAGAACCATATAATCATAATTATTCGCTTCAAAATAAACTTCTAATGCTAAAAAAGCCAACAAAATCAAACACAAACGAATTTCCTATAAAACATCATCATGAAAAATCGGGAAAGGCTTGGTTCAGTTCTCTCTCTATTTTGATACTAGAAAGCAGCATGGATATGTACAAAGACTCAACTTAAATATCACAAAAGAAATGAAAAACAAACATAAACTAATTCTCTTTTTTTTACTAACTTGATAAATTGACTTTTGAAGAACTCTTTATAAATGACAAATACTTGTTGAGATTTGACTTTGAAATCCGTCATTTTGATGATCTCGTAGTTTTGACTTGGAAAACAAATTGGTTTAAATTAACGATAAACTTCTAATATTTACAATTAGAAAACTAGAATGAAAATAATAAACAACTTTAACAACTATTCTTTGGACACATTGATTTGACTTAAGAAAAAAAAACTAATGTTGAAAAAGCTGCATAAATCCTATTATTATTATTATTATTTTTTAACCAAGCGAAGATCATGTATAATCCAACAAAAAGTCAATTAGTCTAACTAAATATTACAAAACAAAACAAAACAAAACAAGCATATATACAAACGATTAACAAAATAAACTAAAAAAACGAAACTAGACAACCAAATGAACTCTTACATCTCCTTATGCCTTACCGATTCACACAATAACGTACTCACGGGTATTTAAAAGCGCCCTACATTTGATTATCACATGCTATTGATGGGTTTTTGGTCATAAGACATCCTATGTGCTCACACAAACCCTAAAGCTCGGATCTAGGTTTCTCTATTGTACATACTTTGAATCCAAGACTTTGAACCCTAATACTAGCATATGGAAATCAGAATTCACATGTAAATAGGTTTAAGAACATACCTTGATTGTTATATAGCAATAACAATCCAATTCCTCCTTGAATTGACCTTGGAAAGCAGAGAGTCACAAGTGTCACTCCTCTGATGGCTTACAAACACCATAAGCAAGTGGAGAAGGTATAAGGAGAGAGGAGGGAGGTTAGAATTCGTATTTGGGACCTCTTGGGAAGGGATACACGAATTCATAACCCTAGGGGTGTTTATATAGGTGTAAAGATAGGGTTTCAGTCATTATCCTTATCTAGTTGATTATCCATTAAGCAACCAATAAGATAATCCTTGTATCCTTATCATACTCGAATTCTAAGGCTTTCCAACCTTAAATTCGTCCACCACACTTATAAGATAATCATTACCTTATTTTGTAACTATCACATAATTACAAATCAGCCCCTCTAGTTTAATTAATTACATTTGATCACAAAACTAATTCTTAATTAATTATTGACCAATATTAATTAAACAAATATGATTTCTCCTTTAATATATTATTCTTATAACATATTAATAAATCATATTATCCTCTCTCTCTTTATTCATTTCTCCAATCAAGTTGCTTTGGTGAAGGCAACCCAAAAGGACCATGCACCATCGGGTCAAGTACATACCAAAATAGTTATGGACTTAGACACTAATCCAACAGTCTCCCACTTGGATAAGTCTAATAACTATTCTGCGTATGACTTCAGATCCCGATCTGCAATCGTAGCTTTCCAAAGCCGCTGTCAACTCTGATCATATCAAATACGCGTGTCCTTAGATAAGGGATCATATATTCCTCCATTCTAGATATCATATGAGATATGATTTCAAATCATTCTCTTTGTACTACGTCTCGATTTCCGATTTATGACGACAGACTAACTGAACAAATCAAATTAGCCCTAGCCCGGCCGAGCATTTACGTATGTCATCACTAAACCATCGAGGGGCCCAAAGATATCGCTTTTATCCTACTTTGGATAAAAGGAACGGATAAACTTTGATACAATGCTCGCTTGCACTCACGCACCGAATTACACACAACAATACGTTTTATAACACCAAGTTACTGGTGCGTTTACATATTATCAATGTGCAACCGATTCGCAAGATACAACTCACACATCTCGGTTTCAAGAATATAAGATGTTATCGTCTCACCAATCACTCGTGATACAATTTCATGGAGTGATCCAAGTGAGCGTGGGTCTAATCCAATGCTCAAATCTCATTCATAAGCACTCATGAACGTTGCAGCAAACATTTGCTTATGTCTAATACTCTTTTAGACAATCCACACACCAATTCACGACAGTCTTCATTCATATCTACTTCCAACATATGAACAACTGTGGCCCGTTCGAATAATTCGATTATTCTTAATAAACTCAATTATTCTGGAAGTCAAAACATGCAAAGTGAAACACAAGAATAATACTAATCCCATATGGCCTCAAACCTTTGAGTATAAATAAAACTCCTTTTATTTATCACCATATCGATTACTCATTATTTGTCGTTTCGGGTAATCAACTTCTTACTTGAATTCCAACACTTGTCCTATGCTCCTAGCATGCACACAATGTTTACCTATGGTTCTTACTTTGTGAAATAGATCACATTTAACATTTCCAATCCTTCTCATTTCACAACTCCAAATCCGTTTTTCATAAGTTAAAGAATATCAAATTCTTGTTACTTATAGAATATGCTAGATTCTAACATTCTATGCAACTTATCCTTTCGTAATGTCACTGCACCAAAGTCATAAAGACTATTGCCAATGATATTACAAAGTCCTCTATCGGAGATTGTTACAAAACAATTCCATAGACGTGATGTCTCTCACTCAAAGTACATTCTTTGAACATCCTTTTGCATAGAAGTTTCTAATCTAATCATAGATTTCTCAATATTCAATTCCCAATATTGACACACTTCCATATGTTCCATATGACAACTCATTCTTAATAGAATCTTATCTATTCGTAACGATGTCGATATAGTCCATCCAATATGGAAAAATTTCCATATTTTCCAATACTATACTTCCAACTACTCACAAGCGACCAATCCTCGTCGAACTTTGGATTGTCCTTTGATAGTTGTTTAATTGTTTTAGTCAAAACCAATTCTAGTCCCTTTTCCCTCTAAATGCGCTCAACATTTGGAAAATTTTAGAATGGTCAAACATTAAGCATTTGCAATCGATCCTATACCCGAAGCGTATGGGACACGACGCATAATGTTTTATTTGCTATGTTCTCAAAATTCGAATTGTGAAGAGGGATGCCGTAATCATAATCGAAATTTTAAGAACACACTATGTACCTTTGACTAAATTTATTAACATTTCTCAACCTAATCCTTTAGAATTGAAATGAAGCATAATATTCTCTCCCTTAATTATAGCAAAACAACTCTTCAACTATTGCGACTTTGCAAAGTATGACTCTTGTTTTCTATAATTAATATTGCTAACCTTGCAATACTTTCCTTAATAGTCATACAATCATAACTTTTATGCTCCCACTATCTTGATGATTATTATAAAACATAACACTTATGCTCCCACTAGCTTCGACATGTATTCATAAACATCTTAACTTCCAGAAAAACAATACTTATTGAATTTCTTGAGTTTATGTTTCTAATACTTAATGCTTTGATAATCTTTTATCAATGTTTCTTGAACTTATACACATTTGCCTTCGATAGTTCATATGTGTGTCTAAACAATTAAGACTAATTGCCAAACCTCACAATTCAAATTATGGAAAGGGATGCCGTAACCATAATTGAATTCGAGAATGCAATTTTACAATCACTATCTTCTTAAAATCTGTCTTAGTGAAAGCATTTCCTCACAATCATTTTCATGAAGGAGGAAATCTTATGACACTTAGATTTGAGCGGTGTATGTGTTCTTATCCATGTGAATTTGTTAAAACTAAAGTTTACAACAAATTCAAACTCATATGGATCGAACTTTCTTAATCTCGATTTCTTGCCTTTATGGTAGCACAGCTGCCCACCATGTCTTCCAAGTAGTTAAGCAGCTCACCATTTCCTATCAATGTACCTTTCATTGATTAAGGTGCTTTGCCTTTTATGCGTTCAAAATGAGAACTCATAGAACTCACATGCATAATTAACTTGATTGGATTGGCACAGAATCAAAATAATGTCAACACGATAGGTTGTAAACCTCAACTCGTGTGCTAGTGATGATCGATAAGGTTTATTTGATTTGTTCTTGAAACCTTTCAAGATCATTAAGACTCCCACTGACTCCTTGACATATACGATTCTTTTGTCAATAACCATTTCTTGACAAACAAATATTCAAGAGTTAGTGTAGCTTTTATCAAAACACTTCATAAATTGGTACTAGTTGGCCTTTGTCTTATTCAAGACATCACAACTTCCCACATTTGATGAATGTCATAAACCTTTAATACTTTTCACTCATTGTCACAATCTTAACTTTAAGACTTATTATTGGAACGAAGTATGATTGACTTATTGATTTAACCATTTCTTTAATTCTTGATTCCTCTTCTTAGACATACAATTGTACTAAGACTCACTTAGAGGATCAATTGAGATATGGTTCTTAATCACTAAGACATATCATAAAGCATAAAAGCTACTCTCCCTTCTTCTTAGAATGGAGAAACTTTTATCTTTCTGCCTGCTTGATTCTTCTTATTCGTTCTGCTATTGATCTAAACCCTTTAATCAATTCAGAATTACACTTAATCTTGTAAGTATAATCATATTTACTAATCCTTTTTAGTAAATCATGACGAATATCTTTGTTATTCTTATGGTGAGCTTGATCAACACACAACTTTGTGTACTCGATCTCCTAGTCCTTCACTTGACACTTTGTCAACGAATTGGTCTAATTTCCAAATATGAATTTCTCATTCATCATGCAACCAAGTTGTCTGATTCCAAATTTCTATCCAATTGAAACTTTGGGCGATGAGAAACTCTCCCTATTTGGTAAATTCTTGACATTTCCATAACATAACTAAGAATCATATCCATTCGTTGTAGAAATATTCGAACATCAATTTCCATAACGATTTCATTGTAAGGAAATAAACAAATAAATAAATAAGTCAAACAAAATTTATTTTATTTATAAAAGCAGCGGAAAAAATTTGTCCTTACAGTGCAAAATCCATTTCTAACAACTCTATCATACCTTTCTAAGCTCAAAATCTAATCTTCAAGTCCATGCGATCGAGATCCATCTCTTGTGATTAGATTCATCTTGCTCTCTTATCAAGCTTCCTTTCTTTTCACCGACCCTACAAAACACTCAAATGTAATCTTATTACATCATGCATTAAGAATCAATGAGTAGGAACTTAATGGAGTTAGATAGTGGATTTTTACCTAAAGCGTAGTCATACCTTTGACTCTCCCATCTCTTAGATCTCTTAGGTAATTAGGGCAACTTCGTCTCCAATGCCCCTTCTCTTAGCAATAAAAGCAAATTGACTCTTATGGAACAACACATGGAACTACTTCAGACATCGACTTTCTCTTATGATCAAACTTTTCGATCATTGCATGTCTTTCATTGCCATTGTCTATATCCATAGAGTTCTTGAAGGCAGATTCACCAATCAACCTTGCTTTTTCTATTGCGCCAAACCATTGCTGATTCGGCATCAATAAGCATATAGGTGAGATCTATAAGGGTCACGTTGTGGTTCGTCATATAGTACTCTCTTATGAACTCACTATATGAGTTGGGAAGTGACTGAAGAACCCAATCAACAGCCATCTCTTCACTAACAACGGATCCCATCATTCTTAGTCTATCAATGCGCGACTTCATCCCTAGGATGTGTGCACACACCGACTTTCCTTCTTCTTATGTTTACTTGCCAATAGGGCTTGAGTGATATTGAACCTTTTAATTTTACAATCTTGTGGGTTAGGGAGAATAATTGTAGGAGGAGGAGGAAGTGAAGCATGATTTCTTGATTCTCGATCGAATTGTGGAATATCATCTTCATGTGGAATGCTTGTTCCACGGGATTTGGGAAGACCATAGTTGTCGAACTTTGACATCTATAATACGGGAGAAAACGAATTCAAGTTAGTTGATTGAATGAGTCCTTAGTAAATCACCCAAATGAGATACTAAGGCTAGGACCCAACACAATATTCTACAACTCGGGAGAGGGATGCCGTAACCCTAATTGCAGAATATTTGAAGGTAAGTGAATGACGATTCATTAATTTCCACCATGAAAAACGAAAAAGAATTTTAAGTTTTAAATCTATGAAAACTCCTAGATCCTTTGAGATACATTGAACTTTCAATGGCATGTTTATATCTCGATATGCCCCTCTTGTTTGTGACTGGGATGCCGAGGATCACAAAGCGGGTGTGAATAACCATGCAAACTACATGGTGCCCTCACATGTTACAGTCACCTATTCGATGTGCCGGTAAACCACACACGCTCCACTGAACCATGACAAACATTGAGTCACCCTTTGCTACCTTTGCTTAGACCCATTTAGTGTGCCGGTTAACCACACACGCTCCACTAACGTCTTCGCAAGGGCACAAAGTGTAATTTCATGGAATTGCATCAATTCACTTTTGCCTAAGTAACTAAGATTGGGAATTTTATAAAACATTTAGTTACTTGATAATTCATTATACTTATAATGGAAGGTTTCGTCCTATCCTACCCGTTCGGCTAACGACTCTCCACTAGTCAAGAGTGCGGTGGGTAAGAGTGGATACCCATTCAATCGCCATTTTATAGGCAATTTCCTTAAACACCCCTTATAGACCAGCTTTGTGAATGAGGCCTACTAACGGTAAGACTGACTTTTAGTTATACATATATATAATGTTAGACTTTTAATGTTATATATAGTATAGGGTGTATTTTACACTTTTAAAATATTAGGTGGTTCAATTTAACAATTATACTTTTAATTTACTTAAATTGTAAACCTAAACTTTTATGGATTTATTAAACTTCCTTTAATTATACACCTTAATTAATTAATAAAACCATAAGGGTGTGATTTGAACTTTTTCAAAACTATACTAGTTTTAGAATTTAACATTCCTAATTAAACTTTTAATCAACTTTTAAATTCCAAAACTTGAGGGCAAGTTTTGAAACATTTCAACACATTAGGGTTTAGAATTTAAATATGCATCAAAATTAAACCATTTAATCAAAATTTAAATTCCAAAACTTGAGGGCAAGTTTTGAAACCTTTTTCAAAACATTAGGGTTTCAACTATTTAAATTTCAAAACAACAAAACTTTTGGGGTTCAAATTTAAACTATAAAACCTAAAGGGCCAAATATGAAACTTTTCACAACAACAAGGATCAAATAACAAATAATTTAAATTAACATTTAATCACATAATTATCCATATTTGATGATTTCTTGCAAAATAATTTATCAATTTACTTAAAATAATTAATCAATTATCTTATAAGGAAACAATTATCCTATTAATTGATAAATATCTTCAATTAGATTAAAAATATAGTCAAATATATCATATAATCGGATTAATATTAATCTAACATGATAAGGTAATTATCCATAAGCAAAAACAGCAAGAAATCCCGAAGTACCCTCCTTCTGACGAGTTGACTCGTCGAGTCAGCCTTGGACTCGTCGAGTCACCTTGGACTCGGCGAGTTCAGCCATGGACTCGGCGAGTCCAGCCTCCAGAATGCAAAAAATCGAATTTTTCAGTTACAACAAGCATCAATACAATAGAAACCAATCATGGCTCTGATACCACTGATGGGTTTTTGGTCATAAGACATCCTATGTGCTCACACAAACCCTAAAGCTCGGATCTAGGTTTCTCTATTGTACATACTTTGAATCCAAGACTTTGAACCCTAATACTAGCATATGGAAATCAGAATTCACATGTAAATAGGTTTAAGAACATACCTTGATTGTTATATAGCAATAACAATCCAATTCCTCCTTGAATTGACCTTGGAAAGCAGAGAGTCACAAGTGTCACTCCTCTGATGGCTTACAAACACCATAAGCAAGTGGAGAAGGTATAAGGAGAGAGGAGGGAGGTTAGAATTCGTATTTGGGACCTCTTGGGAAGGGATACACGAATTCATAACCCTAGGGGTGTTTATATAGGTGTAAAGATAGGGTTTCAGTCATTATCCTTATCTAGTTGATTATCCATTAAGCAACCAATAAGATAATCCTTGTATCCTTATCATACTCGAATTCTAAGGCTTTCCAACCTTAAATTCGTCCACCACACTTATAAGATAATCATTACCTTATTTTGTAACTATCACATAATTACAAATCAGCCCCTCTAGTTTAATTAATTACATTTGATCACAAAACTAATTCTTAATTAATTATTGACCAATATTAATTAAACAAATATGATTTCTCCTTTAATATATTATTCTTATAACATATTAATAAATCATATTATCCTCTCTCTCTTTATTCATTTCTCCAATCAAGTTGCTTTGGTGAAGGCAACCCAAAAGGACCATGCACCATCGGGTCAAGTACATACCAAAATAGTTATGGACTTAGACACTAATCCAACAGCTGTGACCCGAATTATTTAAGAGGAGCTGCTTGTCATAATATACCTCAATGCACCACCACTAAGTGAATAGCAAATAAATGTGTTCTCAATAGTTCTAAAGTTTCACAAATTAGTGACACCACATGTATAAGGGGTATAAGCAGACAAAACTTTGAACTTGACTATGTATTGTGACAAAAAGTTAAAGGCATTCTAAAGATGAGAAGGAAGAGGAGAGAAAAATTCATGAAATGATCCTAAAAACCTAAATGAAAAAGAAAAAATATTTTTGTATTTTTATTTTTATTTTTATTTTTATTTTTATTATATTATTATTATTATTATTATTATTATTATTATATATATATATATATATATATATATATACTCATGCAATGAATGAATATGCAACTTTTTTTTAATTATTTATGATACACCCCTCCCCAAGCTTAAAAATATGCATTGTCCTCGATGCTTGGGAAGAGAGCGGGACAAATTATTGAGGAGGATCTTGAGGTGCGAATGGAGGGGGATATAGATGTGGAAATTGTGGATTGTATGGTGGGGGGTAATGTGGATATTGAGGGTAATAAGGTGGTTGTGTAGGTTGACCGCCTAAACAAAGTACCCTGTACATGTTGGTCACAAGGGAATCCACATGTTGGTTGTGTGCTTGTTAATTGTCTGTAAAGGTATAAAATTCTTCCCTAAACTCCACCATCTCAGTATTTATCTCACAAACACTATCATAAAGTTCAGAATAGTCATGATGCAAACGCCGATTGTCTTCATGCAACCTACGAAATTCTTGCATATACATGTCATGATGGGGATGCATGACAAGTTCTTGATGCACTGGAGCAACAACATCAGGAATGGGCTCATCCGCATCAAAATCAGAATCAGGCTCGGGCATCGGAACACCTACATTGTACCTAAGGTGCCAGACAGTGTTGTGAATGGGATTGTATAATCGAAGAAGCTAAGAATTATGATGATCGATGCTAAGGCAATCATGATTATCAACAGCCCAATAAATGGCTTCTGTTTCATAATCGGTATGGAACAAATGCATGTTTTGAAAGATGTTTGTCGTGAGGCGAGTTTCTCCTTCAATAACATCGAGACCGGGTGGAAAGCAAATGGCAAGAGCGGGGTGCTTGAGGATAATTGTGATTATACCCCCCACAAAGTAATTTACCACTAGTGCTACGGGATATTTTCAACAATTTGAAAATGATCCATAATCCAAAATCAGGAAGTTGATTTGGGTTATGAATCATACACCACATAAGCTCTAATTCTTTTTGGCCAGCTTTGCTTATCTCATTTTTTGGAAATACAACAGAAGCAAGGATGCGATTAACGGCCTTGAGAACAGGATGAATGATACTTGATGCTTTAGCAGCACTTGGAAAGTATGTCAATCCTGAAATTCTCACCCAAAAAGCTTTAGCATCCTCTTGAAATGGAAAATTCAATATGTGAAATGGACCGTAAGTGTTAACAATTGGAGCACCAATGAGTTCACATAATTGATTTTTATGCAAGTAATAATTGCGGCTAAAAGCACAGAATGAGAGATACTCGGTTCTTTGATTGAAAGAAACATATGACAGAAATTGAAGAGTTGGTTGGACATACCCAACATCATGCAATGACAACAAACCTTCCCATCCAATATTTCTGAACAAAACACGGACTTGTTCATGAATATGGAGGGATTCAAGAGTGGGCATGTCCACGAATTTCTGTGTTGCACGCCTACGACCAAGAAAGTTGTGATACCTAGCTTCTTGTTGAGAGTCTAAGAATGTAAATGCACCCGAATTTTGGCGTGGAGGGTTTGGGTGACGTTGACTATCACTAGAGTCAATGACTCTAGCACGTTTGGAATTACCCTTTTTACCACCCCCACGAGATGATGAAGCCATTAGAAAAACAAATTAAGCACAAAAATTTGACTCTTAAGCACAATGCACAACCACTTAATATGACCAACACTCAATATGACAGATTAAGCACAAAAAATAATGCTTTTTTGACTAATAATTCAAAGTCAAAGAATTGGAAAGAGAATACCCGATTTAGAGCTTGAAGCACGAAATTGATGCTTGAAATCACTTGTAATATCTTCCACAATGCTTCCCCAAGCTTATCCTACAAACAATTTGAAGAAATTAAAACAAAATTTTCGGACCCCAATTTCTAGGGTTCTTCCAAAAATCCGAAAATCACCATGAAAATGGTGTTTTGAAGCTTCTTGAGTGTAAGGATGAAGAAAGGGGAATGAAAAATCATATCTTGCATGCTTAATTCCATGTAAGATCAAAGATTTTAGGTGTATGTGTGAGTTATCGTCTAAGGGAACAAGAGGAAGAGAGGGCCGTGACTGGATGAAGAAAGAAAGAAAGAAGTTGCGTTTTTTTTTATTTTAATGTACAGACCTCGTTACACGGCCCGTGTAATGGAAAGAGTAATGTTACGCGGCCGTGTAACGCCAAAAGTTCTTCATCAAGCATCATTACACGGCCGTGTTTTGCAAAGGCATGCATTACACGACCCGGGTAATGTTCTGAGAGACGCACCTTGATTTTTCTTATTTCCGCACCCGCTCACTTCCAATCTTCATAAAAATTATTTTTAGACTCCCCTAATTATTCTAAGAACCTTGGAACACAAAAACTCAAAAGAAAATGTCCATACAAAAATATTACAAAAATGACCAAAATACCCCCGAGTTGCCTCTCAGGTAACTGCCCTTGTTTAAAGTCGATGGCTCGACATGGATCCTAATTATTTGTCAATCTTGATACTTTGGAACCATCACTTCCTCCACCTCTTCATTCTTGACTTGAAATCCTTCATAATAAGGCTTCAAACGGTGACTATTTACCTTAAAAATCTTCCCGGTTTTCTCACTTGTGGTTTCTATTGCACCATGCTCAAAAACATTAGTGACAACAAATGGTCCCACCCAACGGGACCTTAATTTACCAGGAATCAATTCAAAACGCGAATGGTAAAGTAGTACCTTTTGACCTTTGTGAAATACCTTGCGTGTAATCATCTTGTCATGGAATGTTTTGGTCTTTTCCTTATAAAGAACCTCATTCTCATATGCTTCATTGCGGATTTCCTCAAGTTCTTGTATGTCCAACTTCCTCTTCTTTCCTAACTCACGTAAATCCATGTTGAACTGCTTGATCGCCCAATAGGCCCTATGTTCCAACTCAACGGGTAATCGACACGGCTTTCCAAAAACAATACAGTATGGAGACATTCCAGTTGGAGTTTTGTATGCAGTGCGGTATGCCTACAAAGCATCATCAAGGCGTGTACTCCAATCTTTCCTTGTTGTATTCACGGTTTTCTCCAAAATTCCCTTGATTGGTCGATTGCTCACCTCGGCTTGTCCATTTGTTTGTGGGTGGTATGATGTGGAATCTTTATGAGTGACACCATATTTCTTCAAAACAATCCCGAGCATACGATTGCAAAAATGTGTACCATGATCACTGATCAAGGCCTTTGGAACACCAAATCTGGAAAAAATGTTAGCCTTCAAGAAATCTATCGAAACTTTTGAATCGTTAGTACGGGTAGCCTTTGCTTCCACCCACTTGGAAACATAGTCCACAGCCAAAAGAATATAAATAAAACCCGAAGATGATGGAAAAGGTCCCATGAAATCAATGCCCCAAACACCAAAAATTTCACAAACTAATATGGGATTTAGGGGCATTTGATTCTTTGAGCTTAAAGAGCCCATCTTTTGACACTTATCACAGCTTGCACAAAAAACATAAGAGTCATGGAAAATACTTGGCCAGTAAAATCCACTCTCTAATACTTTTCTTGCAATCCTTTGAGGACCAAAATGTCCTCCACAAGCATAAGAGTGACAAAATGTTAAGATAGAAGGTACCTCATATTGATCCACACATCGTCTAATCATTTGGTCAGCACAATATTTGCACAAATATGGCTGATCTCAAACATGCCTCTTGGCTTCTTTCTTGATCTTGTCTTTTTGCCATCGAGTTAAATCTGGTGGAAATTGATTTGTGACATAGTAGTTCACAATATCGGTATACCACGGGGTAACTTTTGTTGAAAATAGGTTCTCGTCAGGAAATGCATCATAAATGGGAGTTGAGTCATCGGGAGAAACAATTCTGCTAAGATGATCAGCTACAAAGTTTGACTTTCCGCTCTTGTCTTTGATTTCAATGTCAAACTCTTACAAGAGTAATACCCATCGAATGAGTCTAGGCTTCGAATCCTTCTTTGCAAGTAGATACCTAATAGCTGCATTCCACATGAAGATGACATTCCACGATTCGATCGAGGAACAAGAAATCATGCTTCACTTCATCCACCTCCTCCAATTGTTCTCCCTAGCCCACAAGATCGAAGAATTGAAAGGTTCAATATCACTAAAGCCCTATTGGAAATGAAACATGAAGATGGTAACCTGTGTGTGCCCATGTTCTAGGAATGAAATCACACATTGATAGGTTGATAATGTTGGGTGTGTCATTCCCGGATGAGTTGGCTGTGAATTGGGTTTTGCAGTCACTTCCTGAATCATATAATGAGTTCAAAAGAAAGTATTATATGATGGATCATGATGACAACCTCATTAACCTAACTTACATGCTCATTGCTGCTGAATCAGAAATGATTTGGTGAAGGAATGGAGCGTATTTGTTGGGAAAGTCAACCGACCATGCTTCCAAGGACGTTCTAGGAGAACCAACCTGCGTTTGCTGCCAAAAGAAAGGGAGTTGGATACAAGTCTGCCCAAAGAGCCTGAAAAGTCCAGAAGATGGGAGAGTCAAAGAGTATGGTTGCGCTTCAGGTAAAATCCACTATCTAACTCCGTTAAGTTCCTATTCATTGATTCTTAATACATGATGTGATAATATTGCATTTGAATGTTTTGCAGGATCGGTGAAAAGAAAGGAAGCTTGGTGAAAGAGCAAGATGAATCTAATCACAAGGAATGGATCTTGATCGCATGGACTTGAAGATTAGATTTTGAGCTTAGATAGTTGTGATAGAGTTGTTAGAAATTTTCCTTTTGAAATACATAGTTTTCCATGGATTTTGCATTGTAAGGACAAATGTTTTCCGCTGCCTTTATATATGAATATAAATTTTGATTTTATCCTTGCAATGACATATATGAAAATTAATGTTTGAATGTTTCAATTATTAGCAATAATGGATTTGATTCTTAATTGTATTATTTATGGAAATGTCAAGAATTTACCAAATAGGGAGAGTTTCTCATCGCCCAAGTTTCAATTGGACAGAAACTTGGAATCATGCAACTTGGTTGCACGATGAATGAGAAATTTCATATTTTGGAAATTAGACTAATTCATTGACAAAGTGTCAAGTGAAGGACTAGGAGATCGAGCACACAAAGTTGCGTGTTGATCAAGTGCACCATAAGAGTAACAATGGTATTCGTCATGATTTACTAAAGGTTTAGTAAATATGATTATACTTGTAAGATTAACTGTAATTCTGAATTGATTGAAAAAGTTTAAATCAATAGCAGAACGAATAAGAAGAATCAAGTAGGCAGAAAGATAAAAGTTTCTCCATTCTAAGAAGAAGGGATAGTACCTTTTATGCTTTATGATAGGTCTTGATGATTAAGAACCATATCTCAATTGATCCTCTAAGTGATTCTTAGTACAATTGTATGTCTAAGAAGAGGAATCAAGAATTGAAGAAATGGTTAAATCAAGAAGTCAATCATACTTCGTTCCAAAAACAAGTCTTAGAGTTAAGATTGTGACATCGAGTGATAAGTATTAGAAAGGTTTATAGCATTCATCAAATGTGGAAAGTTGTGATGTCTGGGATAAGACAAAGACCAACTAGGACCAATTTATGAAGTGTTTTGATAAAAGCTACACTAACTCTTGAATATTTGTTTGTCAAGAAATGTTTATTGAAAAGAACATATTATATGTCAAGGAGTCAGTGGGAGTTTTAATAGTCTTGAAAGGTTTCAAGAACAAATCAAAATAGACCTTATCGATCATCACTAGCACACGAGTTGAGGTTTACAACCTATCGTGTTAACACTATTTTGTTTATGTGCCATTCTAATTGAGTTAATTATGCATGTGAGTCCTATGAGTTCTCGTTTGAATGCATAAAAGGCAAGGACCTTGATTAATGAAAGGTACATTGATAGGAAAAGGTGAGCTTCTTAACTACTTGGAAGACCTGGTGGGCAGCCGTGCTACCATAAGGCAAGAAATCGAGATTAAGAAAGTTCGATCCATATGAGTTTGAATTTGTCGTAAACTTTGGTTTTGACAAATTCACATGGATAGGAACAAATACACCATTTAAATCTAAGTGTCACAGGATTTCCTCCTTCATGAAAATGATTGTGAGGAAATACTTTCACTAAGAAAGATTTTAAGAAGATAGTGATTTTAAAATTGCATTCTCGAATTCGATTATGGTTACGGTATCCCTTTCCATAATTTGAATTGTGAGGTTTGGCAATTGTTTAGACACACATATGAAGTATCTAAGGCAAAGGTGTATAAGTTCAAAAAGCCTTGATAAAAGATTATCAAAGCATTAAATATTAGAAACATGGACTTAAGAAATTCAATAGGTATTGTTTTTCTGAAAGTTAGGCTGTTTCTGAATACATGTCAAAGCTAGTGGGAGCATAAGTGTTATGTTTATAATAATCATCATGATAGTGGGAGCATAAATGTTATGATTGTATGATTATTAAGGAAAGTATTGCAAGTTGGCAATATTAATTATAGAAAACAAGAGTCATTCTTTGCAAAGTTGTAAGGATGGAATAGTTGTTTTGCTATAATTAAAGGAGAGAATATTATGCTTCATTTCAAATCTAAAGGTTTAGGTTGAGAAATGTTAATAAATTTAGTCAAAGGTACATAGTGTGTTCTTAAAATTTTGATTATGATTACGGCATTCCTCTTCATAATTCGAATTTTGAGAACATAGAAAATAAAACATTATGGCAAAAGATTGATAAAGTATCAAATCTTTATGTAAGACATTATGCATCATGTCTCATACACTTCGGGTATAGGATCGATTGCAAATGCTATAATATTTGGCCATTCTAAAATTTTCCAAATGTTTAGCGCATTTAGAGGGAAAAAGGACAAGAATCGGTTTTGGCTAAGATAATTAAACAACTATCAAAGGACAATCCAAAGTTCGCCGAGGATTGGTCGCTTGTGAGTAGTTGGAAGTATAGTATTGGAAAATATGGAAATGTTTTCATATTGAATGGAGCATATCGACATTATTGTGAATAGACAAGATTCTCTTAAGAATGAGTTGTCATATGGAAATTATGGAAGCGTGTCCATATTGGGAATTGAATATTGAATATCTATGTCTAGATTAGAAACTTTTATGCAAAAGGATGTTCAAAGGAATGTACTTTGAATGAGAGACATCATATCTAAGGAATTGTCTTGTAACAATCTCCGATAGAGGACTTTGTAATTTCATTGGCAATAGTCTTTGTGACTTTGGTGCAATGATATTATGAAAGGATCATTGCATAAAATGTTAGAATCTAACATATTCTATAAGTGGCAAGAATTTGATATTCTTACACTTATGAAAAAGGATTAGGAGTTGTGAAATGAGAATGATTGGAAATGTGTTCAATTTGATCTATTTCACAAAGTAAGAACCATAAGTAAACATTATGTGCATGCTTAGAGCATGGGACAAGTGTAATAATTCAAGTAAGAAGTTGATTACCCGAAACAACAAATAATCAGTAATCGATATGGTGATAAATAAAAGGTGTTTTATTTATACTTAAAGTTTGAGGCCATATGGGATTAGTATTATTCTTGTGTTTCACTTTGCATGTTTTGACTTCCTGAATAATTTAATTGGTTAAGAATAGTCAAATTATTCGAATGGGCCACAGTCGTTCATACGTTGGAAGTAAGTATGAATGAAGACTGTCATGAATTGGTGTGCGGAATGTCTAAAAGAGTATTAGACATAAGCAAATGTTTGCTACAACGTTCATGAGTGCTTATGAATATGAATTTGAGCATTGGATCAAACCCACGCTCACTTGGATCACTCCATGGATTGTATCACGAGTGATTGGTGAGACGATAACATCTTATATTCTTGAAACCGAGATGTGTGAGTTGTATCTTGCAAATCGGTTGCACATTGATAATATGTAAACGCACCAATAACTGGGTGTTATAAAACATATTGTTGTGTGTGATTAGGTGAGTGAGTGCAAGCGAGCATTGAATCAAAGTTTATTCGTTCCTTTTATCCCAAGTAGGATAAAAGCGATATCTTTAGGCCCCTTGATGATTTAGTGATGACAAACGTAAATGCTCGGCCGGGCTAGGGCTAATTTGATTTGTTCAATTAGTCAGTCGTCATAAATCGGAATTCGAGAAATAGTACAAAGAGAATGATTAGAAATCATGTCTCATACGATATCTAAAATGGAGGAATATATGATCCCTTATCTAAAGGACACGCGTATCTGATAGGATCAGAGTTGACAACGGCTTTGGAAAGCTACGATTGCAGATCAAGATCTGAAGTCATACGCATAATAGTTATTAGACTTATCCAAGTGGGAGACTATTGGATTAGTGTCTAAGTCCATAACTATTTTGGTATGTACTTGACCCGATGGTGCATGGTCCTTTTGGGTTGCCTTCACCAAAGCAACTTGATAAGATGAATTATGGAGAGAGAGGATTAAATATGATTTATTAATATATTATGAGAATAATATATTAAAGGAGAAATCATATTGTTTAATTAATATTAGTCAATAATTAATTGGTAATTAGTATTGTGACTAAAATAGATTAATTAAACTTAAGGGACTGGAATTGTAATTATAAGATAATTGCAATTTGGGTCATGGATTCATTATATTAAGGAATGGATGAATTCTATGGGGAAGCCCATAAGGAAATCGTCCAAGGCCTTAAGGAAAGGAATCTATGGGTTGCTTAGGGCTTAAGCATCCAAATTAGGGTTTCCTTGTTAGATAACCCTAATAGCCTAACTATATATACATCCCTTATGACCCAAAAACGCGGCTAAGCATCCTTCTAGGGTTTCACACATTTTTGGTCAGCCTCCTTCACCCCTCCTCCTCATCCTCTTGCTCTTGGTGTTTATGAACCATTAGAGGAGTGACATTTGTGACTCTAAGCTTTCTAAAGTCAATACAAGAAGGATTTGGGATTATTATTGCTATATAACAATCAAGGTATGATCTAAACCCTTATTATATGTTATATTGATTATTATATGTTATATCTAGGGTTTATAGTCTCGGATAACTTGCATATACAATAGAGAAACCTAGATCCAAGCATTAGGGTTTATATGAGCACATAGGATGTTCTTATGACCAAAACTCAACAACAACTTGAACCGGACTTACCCACTTGCTATCTGATATAGGGTAGATCATCCCTGCATTCAACAACTTCAAAATTTCTTTCTTCACTACCTCCATCATTGGAGGATTCAAATGCCTTTGAGCTTCTCGGGAAGGCTTGTAGTCTTCTTCCATAAGGATTTTGTGCATGCAAAGTGAAGGACTTAGCCCTTTGATGTCGGCTATAGTCCACCCAATAGCTTCCTTATACTCTTTCAAAGTGGTGACAAGCACTTCCTCTTCTTTTGTTTACAACTTGGTGGAGATGATCACTGGCAAAGTTTCTTTGTCTCCAAGATATGCGTACTTGAGATGTTCGGGTAAAGTTTTGAGCTCTAATTTCGGTGCCTGCACAATAGAAGGAACAAGTTTCTCATTAGACATTGGTATTTTCAGCTTTGGAACATCAAACCTCATTTTCTTCTTCTCATCCATGCAAGACACAACCTCCGTAATCTCTTTATCAATTGTAAATTGATTGGCAGGTTTTTCCAATCTTTCCTTGTGAAGATTCCTGTCTAAAATGAGAGCTAACACATCAAGATTAGACAAATCAAAACACTCCTCTGTTAATGGTTCAATGGCATCCACAAAATTCAAAGATGAAATATCACTTGGATATCTCATAACATCATAGATATTGAAATTTATCACCTCCCCATCAAATTCCATGGACAATGTACCATCATAAACATCAATTTTTGTCCTGACTGTTTTCAAAAAGTATCTTCCTAGGAGAATTGAACTCAAATTTGGTGAGTCATCATCATCCATTTCAAGGACATAAAAATCTGCTGGAAACACTAATTCATTCACTTGGACTAACACATCTTCTAGCACACCTTTGGGATGTACTAAAGATCTATCAGCCAATTGAATGATTACCCCAGTCTTCTTCAATATGCCAATATTTAAAGTTTTAAAAATGGAATATGGAAAAACATTGATAGAAGCTCCAAGGTCTAGCATAGCTCGTGGAACATGAAGATTACCTAATTTGCAAGGAACCGTGAATACACCCGGATCCTTACATTTTTGAGGTAGTCTTTTCTGTAACACTGCAGACACATTTTCTCCTACTTTAACAGTTTCATTCCCTTTCAACTTTTTCTTGGATGTAAATAATTCCTTAAGGAACTTAGCATACCTAGGGACTTGTTTGATGGCATCAATAAGAGGAATATTTACCTCAACCTTCCTGAACATCTCCATGATTTCATTGTCTTCCTTCTCTCGCTTTGACTTGCTTAACCTTGAAGGAAATGGGGGAGGAGTGACTTTTGCTTCAATAGGAACTTGCTTTGAAGGTGTTTTTGACTTCTCTTCTATTTTCTTTAGCTCCATCTCTTCTTCTTCTTCAATCATTTTAGGACCTTCATATTCTTTTCCATTCCTCAAAGTGATGGCACATGCACTATGTTTTGGATTCTTCTTGGTTTGCGCGGGTAGTTTGCCTTGTGACTCCAATTTACTCAAGAAGTGGCGAGTTGAGTCATTTGTTGCTCCAAAGTCTTGATGCTCTCCTTGGTCTCATTTTGAAATGTTTGAGTACTTATGGCTAAACTCTTAACAATGTCTTCCAAAGACATTCCCGATCCGCTTGAACTACTTCCTTGATGCATGTTTTGAGGTTGGAATTGAGATTGATGAGGAGGTTGAGTTGGCTGGAAATGTGGTTGATAACTTTGTTGGTGATGCATTTGATTTTGAAATGGGGGTCTTGGTTGATAAGGTGGTGGTCTTGGCTAAAAATTGGCATTAGGTTGATGCCAATTTGGATTGCTTCTTGGCTGGAAGTTTCCTTGTTGTTGACTTGAAAATCCCATAGCTTGAACTGGCTCTACATCTTCTTGTAACATTGGGCACATATCAATGGGATGTCCAACTTGTGTACAAATACCACAAGGTCTAACTGTTGGTGGTTGCACGCCCTTGTCCTTTGCAAGCATCATCACTACTTTAGTCAACTTAGAAAGTTGACTTTCAATTTTTGGGCTATAAATTTCTTTCACTCCTCTTGGTGCATTACTGTACCATTCTACTTCTTGGACTGTATGCTTGGACTCTTCTGCCATGTTCTTGATAAGAATTCTGAAATTTGTTGGAGTCTTATTGGCTATAGATCCACCACTTGATGCATTGAGTAATCTCCTATCCCAAGATGACATTCCTTCACAAAAATACTGCAACAACTGATATTCTATAATCCCATGTTTTGGACATCTTGAACACAATTTCTTGAACCGTTCCCAATAAGTATGCAAGGCTTCTCTCTTTTGTTGCTTGATACCAATTATCTCTCTGCGTAAAGCTGAAGCTCTCATTTTTGGAAAATATTTATCCAGAAACATCCTTGCAAGTTCATTCCATGTTGTGACTGACCCCGGTGGTAAATCATATAACCACTCCTTGGCTGAATCTTGTAACGCAAAGGGGAATGACCTTAACTTGATTTGATCTTCTGTAACTTCATGTGGCTTCATACCTACACAGACAACATGAAATTCCTTAAGGAATTTATGTGGGTCTTCATTCTCAAGACCACAGAATGAGGGTAACAAATGGATGAGTCCAGACTTGAGTTCAAAGTTGATTGCTGCAGGGTAATTTATGCACAAAGGTTGTTGGGTGACATCTTGAGTGGCCCATTGTCTAAAGGTTTGTTCAGGTGGTGGATGTGGAGGATGTTGGCAATGGTTGTCTCCCATGGTAGGAGTAGGGATAAAGGTTTCAGATTCGGGTAAAGGTGAAGATGATGAGGTGGTACTTTTGGATGTTGGCGAAGATGGGGTTGATGGATTTGATGAAGAAACTCCAGATTGTTGTTGTTTCTCTAAAAGTCTGGCTTGCTTCCTTCTTTGTTTAGCAGATTTCTCTATCTCCAAATCAACTGGTAAAGGTGTACCTGTGCGAAAAGATCTTGGCATAAACAATTAGTACTACCGTATCCCCGGCAATGGCGCCAATTTGTTTGGTTGTCAAACCAACAAATAATGGGATAAAATAATCTTAATAAAGCTCAAGTCACTGCTATTTCTTATACTAAAGATAGTATAGAGTAAGCAGGATCGGTCCACAGGAAAACGGGACTTTTTACCTTGTCATATTTTCACACATAATACAAATAATATTAAAATGGGGGATTGTGTTTGAACTAGATTTAAACTTCATAAATAAACAAGATTGTTAACAAAACGCAGTAATAGAAGTACATTTTCGATTCTGATTCCTATACATGTATTGTGTTGAAAGATGTAATATGATTATAACTCATGTTCAATCTAGGTTGGTAATTTAGATATTAATAAACTATAATATCCAAGTTGACAAAAGATGTTTTATTCAAAACATGTTCTTCAAATAAAACTTCATTTAATTGATTTAATTCAAATAAGCTCTTTCATCAAATCATTAAATGACTTTAAGTTCTTGCAACAATTACCAACAATATTCAATATTCCTCATAAGCTTGGGATTATGAACATTTAATCTTTGATTACACTCATTTTGATTTAGTTACAATCATTTAAGTGCATGTTACTAACTTCAAATCATAAAACATATACGAATTTTACAATTTGATTAACTAGATTGATAAAAACCCTAATTCATTGATCAAGTGAAAAAGAGAATAAACCAAACACATGATTAAGATCAAATCAAAGATTACTAGATGTTAAACACAAATCAAGTTCAAGTTACAACCTAATAACACATACTTAAGAATTCAGATTCAGAAATGATAATGAAATCAACCACACATGTCTAGGTTAAACTACAAATCAAACAAGTTTAAACTTCAAATTGACTTACAAAAAGCAAATTAAAGTGTTTCCAAAGTGTTAGATGATGATATAAACTCCCCAAAATCGCCCCTTTGAAGTTCCAAGTCGAAGTTCCCCCTAAATGTCCCCAAAACCGTAGATAAATCGGAAGTTAAGATTTTGAAATTCCATCAGATCAGGTTACACGCCCGTGTAACATATGCCTTGTCATTACACGGCCATGTAATGACTCTGATGTCCTGAGATACTTCCAAAGCGCGGCCGCGTAACGTATGCCTTGCCAAAGCGCGGGCCGTGTAATGAACTCTAAGATAGCCAATCTCCAATTTTCTTCATTTCTTTAATTTAGCTCCGAAATCCGAAATTTCACCGAGATCTTCCCTTGACCATCCTAAGCATGCTCCAAACTTCAAATCACCCCGAAACATCCACAAAAATGGTGAAATATCAATAGATCCTCGATAATGTCCTTAAATGCAAAATGAATGAAAATTACACTAAAAATGCAATGCAATGCTATAAATAAACATGAAATTAGCTTATGAAAAGGTGCAATTTATGCACCTAACAACTGCCTTCCTTAACGGGAAGTTGGCTGGAGATGTTTACATATGTCAGCTAGAGAGTTTTGTGGATGCTAAATATCCTAATAGAGTGTGCAAGCTTGAGAAATCCATCTATGGATTAAAGCAAGTGTCTCGCAGATGGAATCTTTGTTTCGATGAGAAAGTCAAAGAGTTTGGATATTCAAGAAGCGAGGATGAGTCTTGTGTGTATGTCAAGGCTAGTGGGAGTATAGCTAGCTTTCTAGTTTTGTATGTTGATGACATACTGCACAAAGGAAACGACATTAGAACCTTGTAGGAGGTTAAGTCCTTGCTTGGGAAGTGTTTCGCTATGAAGGATCTAGGAGAAGCTGCTTACATTCTGGGGATAAGGATTTTGAGAAATAGAAGTAGGAGACTAATAGGACTTAGTCAAAGTACTTACTTGGACAAGGTGCTAAAACGTTTTAGCATTGAGAATTCCAAGAAAGGAGAACTGACAATCCAAAGCAATACCAAGCTGAGTAAGACTCGAAATCTAAGTACAGACGCTGAGATAGTAGAAATGAGTCGAGTGCCATATGCTTCCGCCATTGGCTCGATCATGTATGCTATGACATGTACTCGCCCTGATATGGATTTTTCGTTGAGCATGGTTAGCCGATATCAAGGGAACCCGGGTAGAGCTCATTGGACAGCAGTTAAGAACATTCTTAAGTATCTGCGAAGGACTAAGGATTGGGCCCTTACACTTGGTGGGAGTCATGACTTGAGAGTGACAGTGTATAGTTAAGAACATTCTTAAGTGATGACTTGAGAGTGTTACTTGGAAAAGTTCCAAGTAGGAGATCATGGCTGATTCAACGTGCGAATAAGAGTACATAGCAGTGAGCGAAGCGTCGAAGGAGGTAATATGGTCGAAGAACTTTATTGTAGACCTTGGAGTTGTACTAGTCACCTATAGAGATTTTATGTGATAAAGAAGGAGCGATTGCCTTAACCAAGGAACCAAGGGATCATGGTAGATCCAGACACATCGACAGAAAATACCACTTCATCAGACATCGGGTAGAAGATGGACTCCTCGTAGTTAAGAGGGTATCGTTAGAAGAGAATCTAGAAGATCCTATCATAAAGGGTCTGAGCAGGGTTAAGCACTTACAACATGCGAGGAGCATTGGTCTGAAGGACGATATTAGTTTTAGTGATTAGATAGATGTTTTGAAACTTTTAATAGATAAATGTAATTGACATTTGGTGATTATAAAATGGAGATTTATATATAAGTATTGTTTGCTATCTTGTGTCGATTGTTTACGGTTGTTTCATTTTTGTATGTTTTACTTCCTGAATAATTGGATTGTTCAAATTATCCACAGTCGATCATACTTTGGAAGTAAGTAATGAGGCCAGATTGCCATGAATTGGTTGTAGATTGACTAAGTGCTTAGACATAGCAAAGGTTTGCTGCAACGTTCATGAGTACTTCTGAAATAAGATTTGAGTATTGGATTAAACCAACGGTCATGTGAATCACTTCATGGAATTTATCACGAGTGATTGTGTGACGATAATATCGTATAATCTTTAAACCTAGATATATGAGTTGTTGTTTGCGATTTGGTTGTACATTGATAATGCGTAAACGCATCAGTAACTTGATGTTATAAAACATGTTGTTGTGTATGATTTGACAAGTAAATAATACAAGCATATAAGTCAAAGTTTATCTGTTCCTTTTATCGTAAGAGGGTAAAAGTGAAATCTTGGGCCCCTCGATGATTTTGTGTTGACTTATGTGTCGGGCCCGGTCAGGACTGAATTAATGTGTTCAATTAAGTTCGTTGTCAAACAAATTAGAAGCCGGGAAACAAAATGTTGGACATTGAGAATGATTATGTTCCATGTATTTGTCCACACGATATCTTGCAGAACGGAGGATTATATGATCCCTTATCTAAAGGACGTGTCATTGACTAGGTCAGAGTTCGACAACAGCTTTTAAGAGCTACGATTGCTAATCAGATTCTGAAGGTGCATTGGCAGTTATAGTTATTAGACTTATCCAAGTAGGAGACTATTGGATTAAGTATCTAAGCCCATAACTATAATTAGGATGTACTTGATCTGATAGTAACTTGGTCCTTTTAGGTTGCCTTCACCATAGCAATTTGATAAGATGAGTTTTGTAGAAAAAGGTTAATTAGTGATTTAATAATATATTATAAGAATAATATATTAATTGAGAAATCATATTATTTAATTAGTATTGATCATAAATTAATTTAAAATTGATTTAGTGATCAAAAGAAACTGATTAAAAGAACGGGGAATGATTATGAAAATCGGTGATAGTTGTAGTTTGGGCTAATGGATCCTATTGATAAGGGGTGGACGAAAATCTATGGGAAGCCCATAGAATTTTGTCTAAGGCCCTATCATGTGGGGGTCTGTGGTTTGATTAGGGCCTAAGCAAGGGAATTAGGGTTTCCAGTTGAAAACCCTAGTAGCCTCAACTATAAAAGGAACCCCAGGGCTCATGAAATCGGCCACTTGATTCCTTAGAAAAAACCCTGGCCGAAATCTTGTAGCCTCCACCTCTCTCGTGTTCAATCATTGCTAAGTGGTGTTTGTGATTCCATTAGAGGTGCAGTACTTGAGGCACTAAGCTCTTAAAGGTCAAGATCAAGCAATCAACAAGAAAGGTATTCTTCTAACCCTAATATGATTAGATTTAGTTTTCTTGTATGTTGGATTAGGGTTTTGCTTTGGAAAATTAATTTGCATGTATAACTTGAAGAAAACCTAGATCCAAAGCAAATAGGGTTGCATGTGCACCATTGGAATGTTGTAATGCTCAAAACCCATCAAACTTGATTTCCACTTTATCCATTAAGATAAAGCTTCCCAAACATAGATCTGACCTCCTTGAGTTGGATTATCACGTAAAGTTGCCAACTTTACGTCCATATATGACTAAATGAAGCTCTTAAGCTTAAAAAGGGACTTAATGGTTGACTTAATGCATGAATGACACCATTCTTCACATAAAGCTTGCACCTTTATTCTTAAGAATTCCAAAACAACTCAAATTAAAGAACCAACCCTTAAACAACCCAAATCATCCATAGACTCAAAAAGAAGACCAAAATCATAATAAAATAGCCATGAAGAGATCTAATCATACACAATCCAAGATGAAAACTTGATACCTCAATAAGCTTCCCCGCAAGGTGATGATTCTGGATCCAAAGCCTCTCCACCAAGCCAAACAACTTCAAGCTTCGCTTCTTTCCTTCCCAAGGGCAAAATGTGCACCAAAAACCTTCTAAGAGCTCAAGAATACCACCAAGAGACTAAAATGTTCGATTTAAGGTTTTTAGGTTATGGAGGATAGCTTATAAATGAACCAAAGGGACTAACATAAAGCTTATATAGGGTACATCCCTAAAAATTAGGGTTTCATCCTTTCCCTCGTATGCCCAACGTACTCCTCGTATGCCCCGCGTACAAGGTCTCACATCCCGATCCCAACTTCGCAGTATGCTAAGTGTAATCCTTATTACACATGACGTAGATCCCTTCGCACCAGTACGCCTCGCGTACTCTCTTGGTACACCCCACATACTAAGGTCTACCCTCAAACCCTAATTCATTCTGAAGGCCATAAATTCTTTGATACAACTCCGATTCCAACCATCCTTGTATCCATGAAAAGGTAACAAGAAGCTCTATGCCTTAAAAAACACATACCTATCTTACAATATCATGAACAAACAGCCAACTTCCATAAAAGTACGAGCTGAACATTTCCCAAAATACCATTGGCTCCAAAACTAACTCCGATTGCCCGAATCATTCACATACCATCAACCACACCCAAATGGGTAGCGATTCGGAACAGGGCATTACACACTTATAAACCTTTTTCAACACATATATACCATGATTTAGTGATTTAGGAAAAAAAACAATTTGTATATGAATCCACACCCACACATCCCGCAATTGACCAAATTAGAAGATAAGATCATGTATAAAACCACACCAAAAAATCATATATTAACCTATACCAACACATCTAGCAATCAATGGGAATGTTTTCATGGATGATAACAAAGTGGGGAGAAGATAAAACCTATTGATGGACAGGGGATATGATAGGTACACATAATCAGTAGAAAAACAAGCAATTGACCAAATTAGAAATCAATCCACAAAAGAATATTGAAATCTTCATCCCCGCCCCTACCTCGCTTCATCCCCCTCATCTCGCCCTCTTCCCTACAATTCACCAACATAACCACCTCCTCTGGTAAACCAACCCCACCAACCACCATCATCGCCTTTTGCTATGGAAACCTTGTTTCTTGGATGTCGATTTTGCTAAGAAGGAAAGATGAAGATATGCAACTTATTTAGTTTGCTCCAGTAGGAAACTCCTTAAGGCAACAACACCATTGATGAATACACCAAAGCTTACATGAGGGTGATAGGGTTCCGATTTTGTAACATCCATAAAAATCATGAAAAAATTAAACTTTTTAAACCAATCCAAAATCATAAATTGTTTACACATAGTTTTCAAAACATGTTCAATATCATAGTTTCCCAAATCATAAGTCAAAATACAAGGATGTGTATGGTCATGCCTTCGCCTTCCCGCGGTCATCTAAAGTACCAGAAATATAACCCAAAATTATAATCCTAAAGCTTAGTGAGATCCCACAAAGTACCAACACATAAACAAATAATAGATATAATTAACAACATACTATGGGTCCAATCAACCATCGGGTTGGAATACACCAAGCCCCTCAATCATCGGGTTGGAATGCCAACATACTATAGGTCCAATCAACCATCAGGTTGGAATACCCCAGTCCCCTCAACCATCAGGTTGGAATGCCAATACACTATGGGTCCAATCATCCTCGGGATGGAATACCCTCGGGCCCATTCAACCATCGGGTTGGTATGCCCCGACCTGTTTGCTTACGCACAAAGCAGTGAAGCCTCAGCCACCAACCAAACATGTGCACATATAACATATAAGCATATAACAGTCTATAGCTAGTCAAACAGATCTACGGATCACTAAGCATAACATCATCCTCTATACCAAGATACCGATCTAACAGATCACTACAGTACAATAGCATGCATAACAGGATATCAATCCAACGGGCCAACCTTGGTGCCTTCTACCCGTAAGTACCGTGAGGAAAACTCACCTCGCAAACTTAGAAGCTAATAAGGTCCCGACTCCGAATCTCAGCTCTCTAACCCACACCTAATCCCACAAATTAACCAATTCCATCAAAATCCGAAAATACCCTCAAGGTCAAACTTGGTCAAAGTCAACTGGTCAAAACCTACTAAGTCAACTGAGTCAACCCCAGCCGAGTCAACTCAATAGAGCTGAACCAATGCGAGTATGTAGGGCATACTCCTGAGGTACGCATGACATACACAAGGCCTCGCAGCTTGACTACCATCGGGGTGGTTGACCGAGTACACGAGACACACCCTCGCAATCTTCAAAATCCAATAAGTGCTTAATGGCTTAAGCACTTAAGTCCATATTCTATATCCAAGGCTCAAATACACTCTAGAGTCATAAAGTTTCCAACTTTATTACTTTACATG
Organism: Lactuca sativa; assembly: GCF_002870075.4. Lineage (NCBI taxonomy): Eukaryota > Viridiplantae > Streptophyta > Magnoliopsida > Asterales > Asteraceae > Lactuca > Lactuca sativa. The sequence continues at coordinate 6,893,854 of NC_056623.2, read as the reverse complement.
TCCAATAAGAGCTTAACTCAAGGTCTTAATCCATTAAGACCTTCCATAAGATGTATGGATCAATTCTAACCAATAGGACTTCATTTTTATGGCTTATGACCCCTCTTAGGGTCTTAAAGGACAACTCAAAATGACAAGAACAAGCCATGCACAAGATGAGACATTTGGGACCAAAAAGTAACATAAAAACCCCCATTTCTAGACCTACAAGATTGGAAAACAAAGGTGCAAGCTTTATACCTTAGGATACTTGCAAATGAAGAATAAATCCCAGATCCAAGGTGCTTCTTCCCTCCAAGAGGAGTTTGGTTCCTTCCTTCTGCTTCTAAGCAAACAAACACACACCTTAATGTTTGAAATGGCTTCACAAGGTGGTTCTAGGGTCACAATCACGAAAGAGAGGGTGGAGGTTGTTAAGGTGAAGGGAAATGAACCCATAAGGATGCTTAAATACCAACCAAACCCTAAAAATTAGGGTTTCCTCATTTAGCAAGTACGCCCTACGTATATAGATGTACGCCCAGCGTACTAGGGCGTGTCCTAGTACTCTCAGCGTACACACTGGTACGCATGACATACTCCTCATTGCCAACATTACGAAAATGCCACTAAGGCTCCAATTCATATTTTCTTGGACTTAGAGACCAAAACACATTATAATATAATTATAGGGTTGAATTAGAAGTACGTGAACATTAGGATGTTACAGATTTTGTCAAGAAGATGATCCGAGGGGTTTTCAAAAGGTATTGACTATGAGAATAATGGTGTTTGTGGTGTTGGCAGCTGATTTGTGGTGGCTGGAAGGAGAAACGTATCTGGAAGAAGGAACGATGGTGAGGAGCAGAAGGTGGGTTTTGAAGAAGATGATATATCTTCTAGGTATTAAAGCGATAAGGAAGAGAGAGGTATATATATATATATATATATATATATATATATATATATATATATATATATATATATATATATATATATCATGGTTGTAGAAATCGGGATTAATCGGCGATTCATCGTGGATTAATCGTTTGACGTTCTCCAACCGTCGAGGATTATGGCATTAATCGGAAATTTAGGATTAATCAGGTTTGGCGGAATTAATCGGTCAACAAAAGTCAAAAAAAAGTCAAAAAAATCGAAAAAAAGTCAAAAAAATGTCAAAAAATTTAATTTTTTTTTTAAAATTCAAAAAACCAACTTTCTTTTTTTACTCCAAAATTTCAAAATTTCAAATAGTATACCAAAATGTTCATATTTTGGTATTTCCAAATTACAATTTTTCTTATTTTTTAATTTTGAAATACTTGTTTATCTTAAGATATATTAATATTTTATTAATAATTGATGGTCCCCGATTAATCATTGATTAATCCCCACCAAGACCGATTAATCCCTTAATATCAGTTGACCGTCGAGCTACCGTCAAACGATTTTTACAACCTTGATATATATATATATATATATATATATATATATATATATATATATATAGAGAGAGAGAGAGAGAGAGAGAGAGAGAAAGAGAGAGAGCCTTGTATATTTAATAATAATAAACTATTTAAGAAAAAGAAAGAAAATGAAAAATAAATACCCCAAGGGTATTAAAGTCATTTTAGTTTACTGAGGGACCAAATCCATAACGAAATTAACTTAAAAGGATCACAAAGTCAAAAAAACAAGGTTTGGACTAAAACTCAGAAAAAATACATACCATAAAGACCATTTTTGCAATTTTGTCAAAATTATAAAAACCTATTGTACCAAATTTATAGAAGTAAATGGATATCTTATCTTAAAAATGTAAATAAAGAAAACTTGAAATGTGGAGGAGGGATGATTTCTAATCTACGAAGAAAAAAAAAAACGTGATCTTGCCTAGCTTGGCAACGAGAAATTAAATATCTTTTTACTTTTTGTTTATATTTTTTTCTATCTATTTAAGATGATAAAAAATATACAAATTTAACATCTCAATCAAATTTAATGACACTTATCTTTTTTTGAAACGACAAATTTAAGCTACTCTAAATTACACCTTAAATCCACATATGTTCACGACGAGACTTGAACCCTCAATCTTAAGGAGGGAGGGCAACACCAGATACCGTCGAGCTAGAAAGCATTTGGTTTAATGACACTTAGGGAGGAGGGAGTCATTCTCTCCCAACCCATTGAACCTACTGTCACATCACTTTATATCTTTTATTTTTCTTCATCTTTCACAACCCACATCACACGGAAATCCTATCTTTCTCAACCCTCTCAACCCATTCAATTAAAAAAATATAAAACAACTAAGGTACAAGTTTTAAAACACATGATACAAGAGAAAATGAGAGAGAGATGATGAAGTGGGTTGGTGAAACCATTTAAACAACCCGCTGAAGCGGGAGTGGTACCGACGGTAACTCTATTGCTAATTAATATTTTACCTTGATTTTTTGTATTGTTTTTTTAATTGAATGGGTTGAGTGAGTTCAAAAAGATAGGGTTTTCGTGTGAAGAAAAATAAAAAAGATAAAGTGATGTGGCAGTGGGTTAAGAATGAATGACTCCCTACTCTTTTATCACCATCTAAAATAAGTAGGATGATAATAGGAAAAAAAATAAAAAGATATTTAATTTTTCGTTGTCAACACAACAATCACTAAGGTCATCCACATCAGTGCAATGCCACTAATATTTCAATTGTGCCACATCATCTTTACAATGACTACTCACATCAGTGCAATAACACTCATCTTTCAAAAGTGGTCTCCACTGCACATCAACAATTTATATATATATATATATATATATATATATATATATATATATATATATATATATATATATATATATATATATATATATATATATATATATATATATATATATATATATATAGTGTGTGTGTGTGGATGCTCAACTACATAGCTGTATTTATCTTACTACCGTTAATCATTTCATAGTGGTTAATAATAGATAGTGAAAAGTCAAAGCTAAATTTGTCACGTTGGAAAGTTGAAGGTTCATAGTTGAAGTTTCTATAAATTGAAGGGTTAGTTATACAGAATAAGAAACATCTAAACTTCCACTCCACTCAAAGACAAGCAGCCACCCAGATTCATCCCTCTTTGGGTCTCCTCTCGTCACACTTCGCAACTGTTTCGTCAGGACATCCCGGCGGCAGATAAAACCCTCCTCCGATTATCTCTCCGATCAATATATCAACAGTCTCTCACAGTGTCTGAATCTGAATCTTCCAAATGGCAGAAGGGTCAAAAGAATCAACTTCAAGTACTGTTAGTCAACATGATGTTATTGTCGAAGATACCGAAGACAGCGTCAAATCCCCTCCAAATTCTCCCAATTCTTCCACGCGGAAGGTTTTCCTCACCTCTTTCTTAATAGTTCTCTTAATATCTATGAATAGTTTTGGTTGATTTGTTTTCGAACTTTTCTGAATCAATAGTTGTTTTTGGAATTTCTGAGATCCAAGTTTCTCGATTGAATTCGAGTGCAGTGGCGCGGATGGCCAGTTTCGGATTTCTCAAATTGTTAATAATAAGTTCATGATTGCTACGTATTTCGAGAAAAATCAATCAATTTTGATGATGCTCCGTTATAGGTCAATTTTGAATTTGGAACATAAACCTAGTAGATGACGAAGAATAAATCCTTAAAGTAATCATCTCTATTGATGTAATTTCTTTTTACATTCCGTAAGTAGGAGTCGACCAGAAATGTGTGCTACGAATTCCAATTGGGAAGTCAATGCCAACCTGAAAGAAGAATAAAGATTAGGAGAAACCATGTTTTGATATTTACCATTGGTAGTATTTTGAAATTCGCAACATAAAACTAAATTGACAACGCATTAACTCATAATTTACATAATTTATTCCTCATTTTGTAAATCCAGAGGGTCAGCTATAGAGATGTATGATTTTGGCAAATCAGAAAAAGTTATTTTCAACCTCCCTCAAAAAAAAGAACTGATTGTATGAAATGTTGTTCCATGGATTGCTAGCTTGAAATTGAGTTGTTCTGATCTCAAAATCAATAATGTTTTTGTAGCCATTATTGGTATTAAGTATTGCATGTGCTTTTACCTGCAATCTTTAAATCACCGAGGATTATAGTTATAGTTTATAAATCGGTGAGTGTTGGACCCTAATCCAGTAATAATCTGTTGTAGGAATAAGTCTAGAATCAAGGAAGGTTGTGACATTTTGGTGTTTTTATATTTAATTAGTGTGGATTTGCCTAGTCCTACACACCACCCTGGATTGGGGAAGACCGTGTTAGAATCAACAACTTACACTTACAATAATTACACATTTTATAAACAATGTAAAGAATCACTATTCATACGATATAAATCCCAAAGATCCATATCAATGCTTACAAATCCAAAAAAGTTGTGATCTGATCACATAATGATTTATCCTAACAATGAAATCACCAATACACAGTTTTTTGATAGTGGGATTTGCATGGGACTGATTAAAGAAATGGTTTGGTGTAAGTCTATTAATTAATTAGTTAATGTTATAGCAAATGTATACAAGTCAAAGCTTAGGTGAAAATCCATTATCCATATTATATGAAGGGTGGTATTGACATAAAAATTTGGCAGGCTTGTTATGCTGTGCTTCAGAGTTGGGTTTCAAAGAAATTCATGACCGGATGGTATGTAATATGTAATATGTAATATGTATACCTTTTTTATTTAATTTTATTAATTCTGTTGTTTAATTTGGAATGTATATATATATGTATGATTTCAGTGTTGTCCTGTTTCCTGTGGCTGTGACGTTCTTTGTGACATGGTGGATTGTACAGTTTTTTGATGGTTTCTTCAGTCCAATCTATGAAAGACTTGGGGTGGAAATATTTGGTCTTGGGTTCCTTACATCATTGATCTTTATATTCTTTGTGGGTATCTTTGCTTCATCATGGATGGGTGCTACTGTGTTCTGGGTTGGGGAGTGGTTTATAAAGCGGATGCCCTTTGTAAAACACATTTACTCTGCTTCCAAACAGATTAGTGCTGCTATTTCTCCAGGTAAGTTTGTTGTAGAATTAGATCTTGTTTGGAATTTAAATATATTTTAAAAGTAAAAACTGTTTCTCTCTGTGGTTTTGGTGACAGACCAGAACACAACTGCATTTAAGGAGGTTGCCATCATTCGTCATCCTCGTCTTGGGGAATATGCTTTTGGTTTCATTACATCATCAGTTGTTCTTCAGGTACTTAAATACACAAACAACATAATACTTTCCCTTTGCTTTTGAAAATTCACCTCAACATTCTATTAAGGATGTGGTAATACCACAATTGACTTTTGAACTGATTTCCATATGAATATATGATGATTTGCATTTTGCAGAGGGAAAATGGAGATGAAGAGTTGTGTAGTGTTTATGTCCCAACAAACCATCTCTACATTGGTGACGTATTTCTGGTCAACTCTGAAGAGATCATAAGACCAAATTTGTCTATCCGAGAAGGCATTGGTTAGTGTGCTCTGCTCCCCTTCCTTTCCAAACATTTTCCCTCTCATATGAGTTTTACAAATTTGCCCTTGTTTCATTTCATTGCAGAGATTATTGTTTCGGTGGGTATGTCAATGCCACAATCTATATCTCCTATAGAGAGGGTCCCACATGCAAACAATAGGATCCCGCTAAACAGAATGATGTAGAACCTGAGCTTGTTTGTATCCATCTATATTTTCAACACTTACTATTATTATTATTATTATTTTTTTAATATTTTTGTTTGAATCAAATGAGAGGTTCGTTCTATTCTTGTATTCATCACATGTGTGTAGTCACATAATATTTTTAATTTTAGTAGCCACCTCGATGCTTCCATCTGTTCTTTGTAAAAAATAACAAACATAATATATGTGATATACAAGCATGAATAGATACGTTTTAAATAAATAAATAAAAACTATCGCTTTTGTCGTCTTTGAGCAGTAGGGGGAAGTTTCTCCGAAGGGCCAGTGGGAAGTTTTTGTCCAGTTTCTTTTTCGATTATGGCTTTAAGTTCTCTAAGGATTTTAACCTGGCGAAGCTTCTGGGGTGAAAGTTTATCCCAGTAAATACCTTGAGGTTTGGGGATGGATGTGTTGGTAAAAATAACTTGGGTGGGAGTGCATATGATGTCAACAGGGACATCATGGATTAACAGCTTCTCAACAGGAATATCATCCACTAGTTGTTCGTCATGCACTGAAACACAACTTAACCCATTAAGACCAGACCATTAAGTAAAAAGGAAACAATGTGTGTCTTGACGATTTACTGTTAAGACAAAAGATTACATTTAAATTTTTTTTACCAGATGTCACGATTGGAGTTGAGTCATCAATTGCTCCCATGTAACGAAGCATTCCATATTCAAGTTCTGCAAATCCCTGCATTATTTGTATTATCCGTAAACTTTTAATCAATCAAAATCCAAGGAAATCTCAAGTATTTTTTTTTTTTTAAATCCTTATATAATTTAATCCCATATAAACGAGCCTATTACTAGCCAAAGCTGAAACCAAGCCCAACTCATCGAGTTAAAATAAAATACACTCCGAACATTAAATTTTATCATGCTCACCGAGTTTCCAGAAATGTGAGTCCATTTACACAATATGTCGAAATAAAAACTTTCTTTGAATTTTCACTTGCTTATCGGTTTTGTAAGGGGGTTCTACTTTGAAATGCAAGAAACAACAAAAGTACTTACACTATATGTGTATGTATTGCAGCTTCATACTTTCAGTTCTTTCTATTACAACATTGTCCTTTCATAATTTTCTTGCTTAGGATATTTACTTTAAAAAAATCTAACAAATTTTAATTATTGAAATTTGCTTTATATATTTAAATGACATTTCTATGACTGGGCAAATTATTAAAAGTAGCGAGGTGAAAAAGTAAAAGCATGCTGCTACTTTTTGCATTTAACCCTTTTTTCAATATGGCAAAGTTGGAATCCAAAATTACCTAATTTGCCCATCTGTATATAACATCTATTTTGGTCCATATAATAAAAACTATATTTTGTCATCTTTAATGGGGCATCTTAGATACTTCATTTCCATGAAGATCATAAAGTTTTACTTTGCATATGCTTTAGGGAAATTGTTTTTGACAAGTAACTAAAATACCCTTAAATGAGACATAATAATGGAATTTTCTGGACCTACAAAGATACCAACAATTTATTTATAACAATAACAATGGGCAAAAATAATAATTGTCACATAAAAAATTCCAAAAAAGGTTTTGCAAATCCCATGGAAGATCTTGAAAACTAAACTTTTGCAGTTTTCATGGGACATAGAGGCTATTTAATTAACTAAGGCCCTATTTCTTTTTTCCCATTAACTGTTATCTCGATAAATAATGTTCTTTTTTTCTTTTTGAGAAAATAACAGACTTGACGAGTAAAGCCTCATTTCTTTGACTTTCTTTATTAAGTCGTTCTTTCTGCTTACCTAATTAAGTCATGTTCCCATCAAGTCCAATAAATCAAAAGATTAAAATACACCTAAATGCCTAATAGAGGGAGTTAGTTCTTAATTGTATACCTCACCCTTGCCAAGTCGAGCCCCGGTTTTTGGATCAACTGCAACAGAACCAATGACAATAAGGTCAACCTTAATCTTCTCATCCAATCCAATGGGCTTTCCATATTTGGCAACCCCAACAGATGTGCATGCCTCATTTATGCTACTAGGATTTAACGCATTTGACTCAAGTACAGAGAAAAATCCAGTCCTTAAACGGGGTTGTGGAGTAAGCAGCTTCTTTCCACCTTCACAAACACAAGTATTTTTACTTTTTAATTTTATATAGATGGTGATCAATATCTATATATAATAATGAATCATAGACCAAGATTTTCTAATAAAAAGATGCATAATTGTAAAACATGTGTCTTTCATCCCATAACATAGTAGGAAAGAAATGAAAGTAGTATGTTAAACAAATCAATGAAAGTAAGTTGCTGTTTCTTGCGTTTAACCCTATTTCACAATGTCATGATAGTTGAGGTGGATCTTAGGGCAAACTCCTAGTGTATCAATTGTTGCAGGTTTCATTTGATAACAAGAATGATCACCAATAGATGTTGAAGCAACAAAACAAATTTGGAGAAGTAAACAGACAAATAAAACTGACCATTGAGTGTTAAAAATCTGACTTGCTTTTGAGGCGTATCAGGATTCACCTTCACACAGTCAGCCTTTAGAAACACATCCAGCCTACTCAACTGGCATACACAATTCCACCCCAAACGTATACAATCAGATAACTTTCTACCCTGTGTAACTCTTATAATCAACCCTAATGAAGGCTAAAATGGCTGAATTGAGCCAAAAAGGATAAAATTTCCAATCATATCATCGAAATCTGATTATTTTTACCATAAATAAAGGGACAACTGGAATCATGATCAGATAACAAGTAACAGTGTAAAATCTTCTTACTTTATTAGCAGCAGTAGGAGCACCGACGAAATTAGGTATCCGGTGATGAACAGGTCTTGGGAACTGGGCAATGTTTTTGGCTTCCATCAAATCCCAAATCCTCTTTCGGATCACCCATTTCCAAGCTTTTGGATCATCGTCGTCATTACCATTTCCCAGTGTCTCAGCCGCCTCCGTGGCCATGGATTCCCTTGCCTTAGCGTCGAGTCGAAGTCTCTCGGCCTCGTACGCCGCCTCGTCAAAAGAAATGTCGTTTCGCTTGCTAGTGTCCAGTTTGAATGGATTGTAACTGCAGTATCGGGAGCTTCGGAAGAGATTTGGGGAGAGAAAATTTGATTTGGTGGAAGGGAGATGACTCAGATATGGAATTCGGAATACACAGGCGTCCATGGAGGATAAGATTTCAAGGATTCATGGAGGTTGGTGCTAATGTGTACATGATACCAAGAGAACGATGTGCAAGGAATTTTTATTTCTTTTTAAAAAAAATAATAATAAATAACTAGAAAACATGTTTGTTTAGATAACAAGAGAAAAAATTTCAAAGCTTTCAAATTTTCTATTTTAAACCATTGTGCACACAACCATTACCTCTTCAACATCAGGGGCGGACGTAAGAATTAGTAGTATGGGTTGAACAATTTTTTTTTCCGGTCAAACATAATATAAAACATAAAAAAAAAAAAATATTCGGTCAAACATAATATAAAACGTCTAAGGAAGAACTCGTCGAAAGAGTCAACTCGTCGAGTCCAAGAAAGAAAAGCCCTAAGTCGAGTTCAAGGAAAGAAAAACCCTTAGTCGAAAGAGTCAACTCGTCGAGTCCAAAGAAGAACTCGACGAGTCGGAGCAGGTTCTGTGTGGAAAAGTAAGTGACCGACTCGACGAGTCGGCATATGGACTCGGCGAGTATGGTCTGGGCTGAGAAACCCTAATTTTTAGGACTTGGTACCCTATTTAAACGTCTTAATCTCTTATATATATATATATATATATATATATATATATATATATATATATATATATATATATATATATATATATATATATATATATATATATATATATCATCAAACTTATTATCTAATGATGCGACTAAAGACCATTTAAACAAAATGAAAAATGAACCTGATATCAAACCATTTTATACGTACCAAATTTAATAATATATTTAAATGATGTAATATACGTATTTAATATGATTAACAATATATTTTTAAAAACAGTCTTTTAAGTAATAGAAACCAAATGGAAGCCTTTAATTAAATCATTTTAGGGCACACCAATTCTCCTCTTTCCAAATGTCAATATTCTAGTTCGCAAAATGGTAATTATTTTTTGTAAATCTAAAAAAATGCTGATTTATAATACTTAATGCTAAGACTATTTGATATGATTTTTTTTATCAAGTCTAGTAAAAGATGGCCTAACTCAACTAAATTAGACAATTTATATTAGGGAGAATTTCATATATGCTCTTCTTAAGTATCAAAATATCATATTTACCCAACTTAATTTCTAAATATCATATTTATCCTTTATAAAATTTCTAAATATCATATATATCATTTTTAAACATTAAAATATCATATATGCCATTCTTAAATATCAAAATATCGTATATATCCTTGTTAAACATCAAAATGTCAATGATAATATCTAAAATATCTTCCATCTACAACATGATAATAATCAACAACAACAAAAACTAAACAATCAAAATATACATTCCATTGAGAGGGTTGAAGATGAATCTTTTTGTTTGTCAAGGAGGCGGCATCCCAACAATTTAGAAGTAGACGTAAGGATAATATGGTTAAAATTTTTAATTATTATAATAATTCTAAGGTATAAAAATGATTATAAAATATTAAAAAACAGTATAAAAAGGATTTAAGCAAATATGATATTTTGAAGGTTTATGAAAGGTAAATATGATATTGAGAAATTAAGCTGGGCAAATATGATATTTTGAGATTTAAGAAGAGCATATATGAAATTTTCCCTTTATATTATAACTAGAAGTCTCTATTTAGTCATATATAATTTGACTGGTTCTAATTTAATTAGATTTTGATTCAATTAATCTTACTCAAATAATATCAAATAACACTAGATGATTTAAATTTGTGTACTATCAAACAACACCTTATTTAAATTTATGTTTATATTTGTTCCTATTTAAAAAACAAAAACAAGCAATTGACGGTTGACATACATAATGCATATAAATGAATAAATAAAGAATAAATAAATAAAGAATAAAATTAATTGATAAGTCAATTTTGAAAAAGAAAAATTAATAAAAATTTAAACGTGACATGATTCACTTACAAAATGTATATAAATAAATTATTTTTATAGATCTTTTAGAGAAAAAGAAAAAATAACAAGTATTAATGCATAGAGGAATGGGACACCTTAATTTAACCATTTACACAACAACAAAAAAACCTCCCCACCACTCCGCTGTTATTTTGTGTTCCAAAGATTTTCCGGCCATCGGAGACGATGAAGTATTAATTACAGAAAGGTGGTGCAGATACGCGAGCTTATCGGAAATCTCCCTTTTAATTCATTCAGATACGTGAGTTCTACTTTCCCTCCGATAAATCTCTGGATTTTCTACTTTGTCATGCAACTCTACAGAATTCGAATTCCATTAGGGTTTTTCACACTTGAATTATAATCTTGAGTTTGTATTAGTTCGATGAATGCGATTATGAGCTGTGTTTTTTGTTAATTAGTACTACCAAATCTGATTCCGTGCTTTAGATCGTAGTTTCATCGTCTGTTTCGGATTCAATCTTTACGATTCCTACAACTTTTCAGCGATACGATTTGCTGGCTTCTTTTTTTTTTTTTTTTTTTTTTTTTTTTCTTTTTATCAAGGATTGGGATCGAACCCTTTCCAGCGCCATTGGGGGACAAGCTCCGTGGGACATTCAATTTCTTGGTGAAACCGTAGCTGTAGTTTCAACTAGTTTTCGAAGATCAACTAATGCTTCTTGATCATAGCTTCTCGACAATGGCGGACTCAAGATTTTTTACTTTGACTTTTGTGGAATTTAATCATCCAATCATCTCAAACCCCTCTTCCAATTTGGTTTCATTTCATTTTCGTCTGAATCCCTCCCTATTAGCCGCCGATAAACAAAGAAAGAACAATTGATCCTCTCAATTTTCTTGAAATATTTTTGTGGGATTGATTATATCTGTTTACTTGAGTCTATAAGAATGGTATGATAATGGGCCTCACATTTGATAAATTTCTTTCATTTATGGATTGAATAATTGAAATTACTCGTTACACTGCAGGTGGTTTGAATTACAAACAAAAAGTCTTTATGATGTTCCCAAATGAGAAAATCTGATGTTATTATCAGTGGAAGGAGGAGGGTTTTTCTCATCTTCAGCTTTAGGGTATAGTAAGGGCCTAACCCTTCTACTCTTGGGTAAAAAGACCAAAGAAACCCCCATGAGAGTTACACCGTGGAATCAGTACCAGTTGGTGGACCAAGAATCCGATTCCCACCTCCATCAATCCGATTCCGGCCTCCATCATTCCGATTCCGGCCTTCATCTGGCTTCCAACAAGAACCGTATTATCCGCGGCTGCGCTTCCTATCTCTGCTTTGGTCGCGCAGCCGCTGGACTCGATAGTCCGTGCCCTTTAAAAGTGGGCCCTACCCACCACCACCACCAAGACCCGCAGGATCCTCTTAAAAGTCCTGATTTGGAAAAAGTCAAAGAAAAAGTCATTCATTTGGATGTTGTTGATGATGATGATGATGATATTAATGTCAGAAACACATGCTTGCTTAGAAGCAGCTTGAGGAGACCTGCAAGAACTATTTCAGTCTCTGTTGCTGTTGATAAAGAGGGTGAGAATGAAGGTGAGGGGAAGCATGTACAAATACAACAAAATGAAACAAATGGTGTGGATCATATTCATAAACAAAAAGAAAGGAGAGTTCAATGGACAGATGTTTCAGGGGGTGATCTTTTTATGGTCCGAGAATTTGAGCCCAGGTATGTCATATGTGGCTTTTTACAAATTTGCCCCTCCTTTATAACTGTGGTGTCAATATATATTGTGTGTTTGATCATTATTGTTTCTCAAGCACTTTGGGTGAATTTTTGGCATATATTTGCAGTGAACACAGTGGGTCAGATGATGAATTTGAAAATGGGATTGAAAGAAGTTGTTCTTGCAGATTAATGTAGTTTCAGTGCCAGAGTTTTTCCCCCAAAACCAGAGACTGCTTCATATTTTCTTAACCACCAATGTTTATTCACCACTAGTGATCACATCTTTCTGTCTATATTCCATTTCTTTTAGATTTCAGTTTTGTTTTTCTTTTTCTTTCCAAGTTTTTGTGTTGTTTTCATTTGTTTCATTGTAATTAACACCCTTTTGTTCCTTTTTCCCCTAGTTTTGTCGCTGCTTGATGTTAATCGAGATTTTGAGAGTAAATCGTCTTTCGTCAATTGCTGTTTGTATGATGAAAATATTGCGTGTGTTTGAACTTTATGTTGCTGCTGTTGCTCTTTCATCAAGTCCATGTTTTTATTTTTCATTATTATCCAATGAGAATTAACTTAAGGTGGACAAATATATAATGGTATAATTTTGAACTTAATCACACTTTATTTATTATGCAAAATCTGAAACACAAACACCAAAAGAAAACCATATTGATAATAATATTAAACACATAGTCGCCACACATCTAAGAAGTTGAGATCATGCTCAACATCCACAAGATCAACTGGATCTTTATGATAATGGATCAAATTCCACATACATCAGACACATGTCATGAAGAAGATGAACTCATGTACTCATAGGGTGGAGCATAAGTGATTTGATATGGTTTTGCACTTCTTCCCCGACATGTGTGAAATTATCTGAATACTTGTACAAGACCTCAATTACACGTGCCAAATTAATTGTGCGCATAATTATAGGCATTGGAACATCTTTGCACATGAGGGACTCTCGATTCATTTCTTTCCATGCATCTTCAACTTTTTCTTTGAACAAATCATAGACATGTTCCTTAGTCACATCAAACTCCTTCACGTAACATTCAATTCCAGAGGCAACATGCTCTCTTTCTTGCTCCTCCTACATGCATGTTCATCATCATTAACATTTTTTAACTTTTACAAGTGTTCTTAACGTAAACTAACCAAGTTTGACAAACATATAATTAAGCTTCCTCGTTGTAATAGAGGGAGGTTAATTAATCGGTTGTACCACAAGTAGGAATGTAGGATGTACCTTGTGGGAGACAATATCATCCTGGAACCTACAAAGTTTACAAGAAGCTTTGACAAGAGGAGGATAAGTGGAAGCCCATTTGAATGATTCATCTGTGATTATGTCACCCATTCCAGCCAAACTTGCTATTAGCAGGAATTTATAGGCACAACTAATCAAACTGATCGACATGTGCTCTTCGGTTGTTGGAGTATACCCTTCATTTCTCCATTCGGCTTCTTTCATGTAGCTTCTCATGTATTCTTTCATCTGAGTAAATAAAAAATATGTACAATCAAATGCAACCTGATCAACAATCTTTCGAGAAATGCAAAAATTATAAGTATGAAATATTTGAAAATACACGATACTCATTTTTAAACACCAATTTGATTGATTTTCTAAATTAAAAGTAGAAACAGGGAATCCTTGAAGATGATCAAAATAAAATGACATTTAAAAGTTTTCAAATATAACAAAAAGACGACATGATTTATTAAAACATATAATTGCAGTGATAAAAATTTCCAAATACATGTAGTGAAAACCGATTGTCAAATGTAAGTCTAAGAATTTATTAAATCTACTCTTACAAAGAAAGATATAATTAAGTAGTATGAAATAAATGAATGGCGTAGAAACTTACAGCCTCTTTCACGTAGTTTATATGATATGCTTTACCCTCAGTTGCCAAGATTTGCTCCATCTCTGTAAAAACGTCCAAAACCATGGGGTATATGAGTTTCATGTAGTCTGGAAGCACATCCAAGCACGTAATCGACCACCTATACATAGAAAATTTATGATGAGTATATATATATATATATATATATATATATATATATATATATATATATATATATATATATATATATATATATATATATATATATATATATGTAGGTTCCAAGGTTAACAAATTACTGAATATTAATTAATGTTGATTAATACTGCATATATATACCTTTGAATTGCGTCCGTAAGTATAAGTAGCTCCTCATACGTTCCATAAGCATCATATGTATCATCCAAAATAGTTATCACAGCAAGAACTTTTGCTAAGAAAATTCTGGATCGAGAATATTTAGGCTCAAAGTATACACCTTGTGCCCAAAAGTAACATTCAACCAATCTATTTCTTGCGTAAGGTACATTCTTTGCCACATCGTAAACTTTCCACCACCTATGATTAATTAGTGTGTACATAATCAAACAATAACAAGAGAAAAGAAATTAAAGAGCCCAAAAATTATATTTCATGGCCAACTAGATGTTTAATGAAGGAAAGATCAAGGAGCTAGCTAGCTAAGGGTGTATCATACTTGGAAAGTTGACTAAGCTCTTTCTTGTGTAGCAACTGAAGCAAGTCAAACCCTAACTTGGAAAGTTTTAGTAAGGACTTGTTATGAGAAGCTTGTTCTTGGTAGAAAGGTATGTAGCGTAGTGCTTCTAGTCTTGGCAACCTTTTTCGTATAGGTTGTTTTAATGCTTGTTGTATTTGGTTAATTGTGTCAATATTGTTGGCCCGTTGAAGATCTTTTGCTATGTCATTAAGACGAGCTTTTGTGAAAATAAGAGCATCATCTAGTGTAACTTCGCCTGGCATCCTCATATAGGTTGCCTCGTACAAGTCAATCAAGCCTTGAACATCATTGGTTAAGGTATCCATGTAAACTCCCTCTTTGTCATTACACTTATTGAAAATATCTGTTCAAGTTCACATACTTAAAAACATCATTAATTACAGTTTCTTTTGTATTAAAATATAGATCGGTCAAGGAACCAATCGTGAACGTCGAAAATCATAATGATCAATGACCAACGAAATGGATATACACTTATACTTGGGACACATATACACTAGATTATATCATAAAACCTACATCTTTACTAAAAACCGATCACCTCTATTTTTCGTTTAAAATTTTTTTAAGCCACGATTTTTATAAGAGAAACCGAATATACTGTTGTCCACGATTTTTCGTCATCTTTTCATAGAGATCCGTGTTGATTATAAAAACATTTTTTTTCGAAAAAAACTTACTTTGTTTTGTTATTTGTTTTTCAATATTTAAGTTTATTTTTATCTAAAAAACTAATTATACCAAAAAATCTCAATCTTTTGTCCTCTATTAATATATATATCAACATTGATTAAAAAAAAAAACTCAATCGGTTTAGATTCACACTGTGAATCTAAACTGTAAATATTTTAATTTTAACATTCACGATATGAATCTTAGTTACTATTTCAACTATTTGATCGTTCACAAATTAAGTGAACTTTATATATGAATGAAAATATATTTTCATGTAGTTTGATAATATTTTAACATTGTGATTACTAGTAAATTAATTTTGTAAAATCAACAAATGGATTGATTTATTCGCATTGTCAATCGGAACTGTATATAATTTAGTTTTTTAAGAATTAACAATGTGAATCTAACTTACTATCATTCAGACTGTGAATATGAGTAGATTCACAATTTAAAATTGAACTGAAATTTCCATTTATATCTAAACACACACACACACATACACACACACACACACACATATATATATATATATATATATATATATATATATATATATATCGAAAAGTGAATATACATTGCAGCTCCACCTTAGCTTAGGTACAAACCTCATGAAATTATGTCGTTTTATTAGCTAAAGATTGCGATTAGGGGATTCACGATTAACACATGAAGCTGTAGATTCAGGATTGAAGCAAATTTTTTGATAGGGAAACAATACTGTTGATTATCTTCGACCTTCGTGATGGTGAAAACTAGTAATGTTCACTGGGATGGAGTAATTAACGACAATGAAGGAAAGAAAACAATGATGGTTAAAAGATAATGGTGGAAAATGTTATGGGAAATGATATATTTACCAAGTGAACATCAACCTGGGTGTATTTACTAAGTTAAAATGACACAATTTAGAGGTTTAGTACCTAAGCTTAGGTGGAACTGTAATGTATATGTTTTATCCCCATATATATATATATATATATATATATATATATATATATATATATATATATATATATATATATATATATATATATAATGAGGTTCAATAGAGAACTATTATTAACAATGAACCAAAAAACCAATCGTGAACGTGAACATGCATATACAACAAATTAAACCATAAAACCCACATGGTTACCAAAAAATTCACCTCTTTTTTTCGTTTAAATTTTTTTAAGCCACATTTTTATAAAAAAAAACGAATATACTGTGCGTTTTGTTATAATCCGGTGCATGTGCGTCAATTGTAAAAGTTTACATCCCTTCATTTTGGCGTTGATCCGTTTTAAATTCTGACACTTTGGATTGATTTCTTGGTTCTTAATCAATAATGGTTCTCTATTGAACTTTTCCACACACACACACACACACACACACACACACATATATATATATATATATATATATATATATATATATATATATATATATATATATATGAGATGGTTCAATTGAGAAAGAAAAGGTTGAGAACAAGGGAATGAATATGGGTAATTCATTTCGAATCTGTCGTTTAATCGCTCCAGCCTACGAGGCCGACGGAACAGATCATATTTATATATGAATATATACATGAATAAGTGTATTCATATATAAACACGTATATTCATATATGAATAAGTATAACGGAAGTGATTATACATATATGAATATGACGGCGGTGGGTGGTGGCAGATATATCAATTGTTGGTGGTGGTTGGTTGTGGAGGTAGTGGTGACGGTGGTGGTGGTTGGTGGCGGAGGGAGGTGGTGTATTCATGTACGAATACATTTATATTTATATTCATATATGAATATTACTCATCCTTCATCGCCCGGTATGCCAGAGCGTTTTGTGGCAAAAATAATGATTCTTCTATTCTCAACCTTTTTTATTTTCTCAAATTGAACTTCTCTCTCTCTCTCTCTCTCTCTCTCTCTCTATATATATATATATATATATATATATATATATATATATATATATATATATATATATATATATATATATATATATATAAACTTATGTGCACTGACCAGAAGAAACAAAGAAGCCGTGTTGTCGCATGAGTCGAAACCAAAGGGAGGTGCAATTGCAATTGCAATTCCAATTATCACCATATGCAACATAAATATGTTGCAATGCTTGATTGATCTCCTCCTCAAAGTAATATGATATGCCAAGGCGTTGGATAGCATCGATTAGTTTTAACAAATTTGCATGTTCAGCTGGAACATTCAATGTTGTTAATAATTCTTTCCTGACTTCTTCTTTCAAGTCTTGAACAACTTTCTCAACCCCAACTTGATCTTCAAGCTTCATTTTGCACATATGTGCATCAACATCAGAGATGGAAACGATAATTATGAGTTACGTACATCATACTCAAATCATCACTTGTGTAAAAAACACATACTCAAATCATCAAAGTATATATGTACATGCAGTTAGTGACGTCGTGCAAGAAATATATAATCCGTAATATCAGTTTATTATGTCAGATTAATCAAGCTTACGCAGCGAAACATATCATTGTTTTCATGATAACTTTTAGTAACTTGCATACCTCGTCATAGAGAAGAAATTGGTCTCCCCAAATGCAAAGCGGGAAATTTGCAGTGGGACGAATAATGTTCCCTTGTTCAACTAACATATTGTATAGAGGATTTGTTGATTATGTTGCTTCTTGAAGGACGATTGAGATTGCATATGAGTTGGAACTTATATATATATATATATATATATATATATATATATATATATATATATATATATATATATATATATATATATATATATATATATATATATATATATATATATATATGGAATTGTAAATTTATTTTTATATATTTTTTATTTTATTTTATTCGTACCGATGACTAATGGGATTTTTACTAGTCACCAATGACGTTAGTCTATAAGCATTTTTTTAAGAAAAAAAAATCTTATTTTTTTTAAAAAAAGTTATTTAAAATGTGAAATTTGATAAAACAAGTTATATTAATTAAAATAAAATTGCAAAAAGATGGTGCAATAAGGAAACAAAAACATTTTACATATTAAAAGTAAAAAAATATTTAATGGTATAAAAATGTAAAAAGAATTTATAAAAGAACATAATTTTCTTTTTTCAAACTTTAGGTGTTACATAAAATAAAGGTTTTATCGGCCATTTTGCAGGACAAGAAATAACTACTTTTTCTTAGAGATCTACCCTCATTCCCCTCAAAAATATACATCCATAAAAGTATTTTTGTTAACAACCCACACACCCTTAAATCACTAAATTTACCTCCTTCTTAATGGAATTCCAACTAATCTTCAAGGAAAACACTATGAAAAGCCTTGTTTGCAAATGTTATTTTTCACAGGAATTGTTTATTTTGTTCCCATTATTAGCTCTAAATCCATCCTTTATTTGATGGAATTGATAAGTATTATTAGCTCTAAATTCATCGTCCCCTGTGGAAAATTAGAGGAATACCTACAAGCTATCTGTGACATCCCTAAATTCACGGTCATTTTAAAAATTTTATTTATGTTTATTTGAAAATCAGAGTATTCATTTTAAAAAATAATGTTGCAGAATTTGTTCTCAGAACATTTCCGAAGAAATATATTTTGTTTATATTAAGAGTAACTGGATTGACTGGTCAAATGTTCAACATTGCAAAAAATTAAAAAATTTAGTGACTAAATTGAAATAAAAAATAATACAATGTCAAAATCAAATTTTTATGAAATCATAAGGACTTTTGTACAATTTACCCATATTACAAATACAAAACTTAGTGTAAAAAGATAATTAAATACATTACTATTTTTATACAATATGAGTCGTGGAAAGTTCTTCTGATCAATAACTATTTAGAAAGAAATAACTAAAAAAGATGTATATATTGTTATTGTTTAGCCAAATATAAACTTGGGCCCAAAACAATTAAAGCTAAATTAAATTTACAACCCAAAATAAGAAATGGGGAAACTTATATTTTAATCCTATAGTTATGAAAATTCTAAATTAAATCTAGTTTTTTCACTTACCATTCATGGCTTTATTTTATTTTAGTTTGGTCCTAACAGAAAAAAAGGAAATAACTTAAAAAGATAAATAATTATATAAGTTGTATATATTTGGGTATTTAACGTTTTTTTTTGTACTGTTAACCTTTAAACTTGTTTTTTTGTTTAAAACACTAGGTATGAGATCCGTATATTATACGAGTTTATTAAAAATAAAATTTTAACATCAATATATAAATATAAATGTAACAACTCAAATTTTCAAACAAATTTTTCTTTTTAAAATATATTTATTTCCATTCATTTCAAGACATAATTAGTGTAAATATTCTGTCAAATACAAATAGTCAAAATCCAAGATCATAAAAGTAGTCTTCAGTGTGTATCGATCATGCCGGCGCCTTCCCACGGTCCTCGCTAGTACCTGAAATACATGCACAACAACTGTAAGCATAAATGCTTAGTGAGTTCCCCAATATACAACTTACGCACATACGCCTTTCCAGGCCCGACCTTCCGGTCCATGTGTCTCAGGGGACTTCCGTCCCTGCTGGGTAAACCTTCCGGTCCTACCCACGCCGACCTTCCGGTCCATCACACAACATATCGCCTTCCGGCCCATAACATATTGCCTTCCGGCCCATAACATATTGCCTTCCGGCCCATAATATAATCGCCTTCCGGCCCATAACATACATAGCACATATAACAAATAACTTACCACATATAGCATACATATCACATATCATATCCGACCTTCCGGTCACACAGTCAAACCCTTCCGGGTACAGTATAGTGAGAAGACTCACCTCGTAAATGCTGAAAGCTAGCAACTCCTGAAATCACTCGTGCACAATCCGACGAGCTACAACCTTCCTATAACATCACATATCTCATCAACACTTATATCTTCTAAGTGTGACTATCCCTAAGAAGTCAGACTTAGGTCAACTCTGGTCAACGGTCAACGGTCAGCTCGACCGGACTCGGCGAGTACCATGGCGACTCGGCGAGTCTAGACGTCCTCCAACTTTCTGAGATTCCTTATCTACTCGTCGAGTACCCTCCTCGACCCGACGAGTTACCCTTGAAAGAATCGCGGGGCCACCCCGACTCCACTCGCCGAGTCTGAAGAACAACTCGGCGAGTCCCAGTAAATCTTCAAGCTACTCGCCGAGTCTGAAGAACAACTCGGCGAGTCCATGCCATGCAGACGAGCAACTGCTTCCTGAATTACGTATGGTCCCGAGATATACAACCATGGGACTTTCTGGACTTCTAAACATCTCATTACTGGGGTATAAACGTTTGGGTAATAACATAATAACCCATCTAATCACTAAATGGGTTTCATAAACCCTAATTTCATAAACACATCAAATAACAGAAGGGAATCCGAAATATTACCTGGAATATGCCCTCTCTGTGTCTCCAAACCGCAGAACTCGAATCCCTTGCTGTTCCTTTAGCCAAAACCCTTCTCCTCTTTGCCCCACAACCTCTTCAAGCCCTAATATCCTCCAATCTTGCTCTAGATGCCCACAGCCGTTTAGGGTTCCTCTCAATCGACTAAAAACGGACAATGACGGCATATAAGAGCATTATATACGATCCAAAACCGAACGGTTAGGGTTTCTGCTGAACAGCGTCGACTCGCCAAGTCCATATCTGGACTCGTCGAGTCCAGTCGCGGACCCGCGACCAGGTCTGCGATCCTACTCGGCGAGTCTAGGCTCCAACTCGCCGAGTCCCCTCTCAACTCACCCCAAAAACATAATTAAACAATACCTGAGATTTCGGGCTGTTACAACTCTTCCCCACTTGGATTAGACTTCGCCCTCGAAGTCTCACTCCGCAAATAGTTCCGGATGCTGCTCCCGCATCTCGCGTTCCGGTTCCCAAGTCATTTCCGATCCCTTACGGTGTTGCCATTGAACCAACACCAGGGGTACCTCCTTGTTCCTCAGAACCTTGATCTTCCGATCTCTGATAGCCACTGGTCTCTCCGCGTAATTCAGGCTCGCATCCACCTGAATATCCTCCAATGGAACCACTGCCGACTCATCGGCTATGCACTTCCTCAACTGCGACACATGAAAAGTGTCATGGATTTGACCCAACTCCGCTGGTAACTCCAACCGATAGGCTACCCGGCCTATCCTCGCAATTACACGAAATGGTCCAATATACCGGGGCCCCAACTTGCCCCTCTTCCTGAATCGAATCACTCCTTTCCAAGGAGAGACCTTCAGGAGAACGAAGTCACCGACCTGAAATTCAAGCTCGGATCGGCGCCTGTCTGCATAACTCTTCTGTCGGCTCTGGGCAGTCAATAACCTTTGTCTCACTTGCTGAATCTGCTCTGTCGTCTGGAGCACGATCTCCGTGCTGCCCATCACTCTCTGTCCCACCTCTCCCCAGCAAATGGGGGTCCGACACCTCCTACCATACAACAGCTCAAAAGGTGGCATACCAATGCTCGAATGATGGCTGTTGTTGTAGGAAAACTCTGCCAATGGTAAATACGCGTCCCAACTACCCCCGAAGTCTAACACACACGCTCGGAGCATGTCCTCCAGCGTCTGAATCGTCCGCTCGCTCTGACCATCTGTCTGGGGATGGTATGCGGTACTAAAATGCAATTTAGTACCCAGCTCCTCATGGAATTTCTTCCAGAATCTGGAAGTAAAGCGCACATCACGGTCTGACACAATCAAGATCGGCACCCCGTGCCGAGATACCACCTCTCTCACATATATCTCCGTCAACTTCTCCGCTGAAGAACTCTCGCTGATGGCAAGGAAGTGTGGACTCTTCGTCAACCTATCCACAATCACCCAAATTGCGTCAACTCCCCTAGCAGTCCTTGGCAATTTGGTGATAAAATCCATAGTGATCTGTTCCCACTTCCACTCGGGGATCTCCAATGGCTGTAACTTGCCATGCGGTCTCTGGTGCTCAGCCTTAACCCTACGGCAGGTCAAGCACCTCTCAACGAACCATGCCACGTCCCTCTTCATACAGGGCCACCAATATTCCTTCCTCAAATCCAAATACATCTTTGTAGCACCAGGATGGATCGAGAATTTCGATCTATGAGCCTCTTCCATCAAAGTAGTACGCGTACCGCCCACGAACGGTACCCAAATCCGACCCTGAAATGTCATAAGCTCTCGCCCATCCTTAACGAACTCCGAAATTAACCCCACAACCCGCTCTTTCTTCTGCATTTCTGGTCGCACAGCCTCTGCCTGGGCCCCACGAATAGCGTCCAATACTGGAGTCATCACAGTCAGTCTCAAGCATACGTCTCGCAATGGAGTGCTCTCCGCCCTGCGGCTCAATGCATCGGCTACCACATTAGCCTTGCCTGGGTGGTACAGGATCTCACAATCATAATCCTTGACCACATCCAACCACCTCCTCTGACGCATGTTTAGGTTGGGTTGATCCATCAAATACTTCAAACTCTTATGGTCCGTGTATATCGTACATCGAACCCCATACAAGTAGTGACGCCAAATTTTGAGAGCGAACACTACTGCTCCCAACTCTAAATCATGCGTAGGGTATCTCGCCTCATGAGGCTTCAGCTGCCTCGACGCATAAGCTATCACATGACCCCTCTGCATCAACACTGCACCCAATCCCGAAATCGATGCGTCGCAATATACCACAAAATCTTCCATCCCTTCTGGGAGAGCTAATACCGGGGCTTCGCACAATCTCTGGCGAAGTGTCTCAAAGGAGGTCTGCTGCTCGGGCCCCCATGAGAATGCAACACCCTTCCGGGTCAATCTGGTGAGTGGCACTGCGATCTTGGAGAAATCCTTGATAAATCTCCGATAATACCCTGCCAACCCAAGGAAACTTCTGATCTCAGAGGGTGACTTCGGCACCTCCCAACTCATCACCGCCTCAACCTTGGCCGGATCGACCAATATCCCTTTCTGATTAACCACATGTCCTAGAAATTGGACCTCCCGCAACCAGAAGTCACATTTGGAGAACTTTGCATAAAGCTTCTCCGACCTCAATACCTCAAGGACCTCCCTCAAATGCTCCTCATGCTGCTCTCTAGATCTCGAATACACCAGAATGTCGTCGATAAATACAATCACTGACCGATCCAACATCGGCCTGCATACCCTGTTCATGAGATCCATGAACACAGCCGGGGCATTGGTGAGTCCAAAAGGCATCACCACAAACTCATAATGCCCATATCGCGTCCTAAACGCTGTCTTCTGGACGTCCTCATCCCGTACTCTCACCTGATGGTATCCAGACCTCAGATCGATCTTGGAAAACCAAGATGCTCCCTGCAACTGATCGAATAAATCATCGATCCTCGGCAACGGGTAACGGTTCTTGACCGTTAGCTTGTTCAACTCCCGGTAATCAATGCACATCCGGTGTGAACCATCCTTCTTCTTGACGAACAGAATAGGTGCTCCCCATGGCGAGTTGCTCGGCCGAATGAATCCCTTCCCCAGCAACTCCTGGAGTTGCGAGGACAACTCTTGCATCTCTGGAGGTGCGAGACGATAGGGCACTTTAGCAATAGGCGCGGCCCCCGGAACCAGATCGATACCAAACTCTACTTGCCTCACAGGAGGTACTCCCGGCAACTCCTCGGGAAAAACATCTGAAAACTCGCGCACCACAGGAACTTCCTCAACTGATTTCGGTCTCTCGGCGATCTCCCGCGTGTCCAACACATACGCCACAAAACCCTTACAGCCCTGCTGTAGACACTGCCTCGCCCTAGCGGCCGAGCAAAAAGCTGATCCCGAACGGGTACCCTCGCCGTACACCGAAAGAACTCCCCCTCTAGGGTCTCGTATAGTCACCAACTGACGCTCACAGTCGATGACAGCGCCGAATCGGCTCAGCCAGTCCATGCCCACGATGACACAGACATCCCCCATCGCAATAGGAATCAGGTCAATCGGGAATTCAACCCCGAAAATCTCTAGTACACATCCCCGAAGAACCTCCGTAGCACAAATCACTTTCTCGTCAGCTATAGAAACTCTCAAAGGTCGATTCAACGACTCACGATTAACGCCGATATGCTGACTAAAGGCTAAGGACACAAAGGACCTACTCGCACCCGAGTCAAATAACACTAAGGCAGGCACAGAGTTCACAAGGAAAGTACCTACGCGCATAATAACATAAGCGTAACATATCGACATTAAAATAATTACATGAATTACAACATACCTGCCACAACATCGGGCGCAGCGCGGACCTCCTCCGCAGTCAGCTGAAAGGCTCTTCCCCGAGCCCTCGGGGCCTCGGCCTTCACCGGTCGAGTCGCAGTAGCTCCGGTAGCAGGTGCAGATCCCTGAAGAAGCTGAGGGCACTCGGCCTTCCTATGGTCAGTCTGGTTGCAATGAAAGCAAACCGTAAATCCCTTAGGGCACTCCCTAGCAATGTGCCCCTCCTTGCCACACTTGTAGCAAGCACCAGATCGACATACTCCATCATGACTCTTGCCGCACTTCCCGCAAGTGCGACCCTTCGAACCTCCTGTCCTCGAATCGGCGGACTTGGTCCGCTTGGCTGCCGGCTGGAACTGAGCCGGTCGCCGGTCCACCCGCTGAGACTCGGCCTCCTCCCTGGCCTGGGTCTCCAACTCAATCTCGCGCTTCCTGGCATTCGCCTGAAGCTCAGCAAAAGTATGGTAGGTGGAGTTCGACACGAACTCCCGGATATCCCTCCTCAACACTCCCAAGTACCGGCTCATCCGAGCCTGATCAGTGGACACCAGCTCAGGGCAGAACATCGCCCTCTCATGAAACTTCCGCGTGATCGTCGCCACTGAGTCAGTACCCTGCTTGAGGGTTAAGAACTCCTGAACCAATCGTTCCCGCTCCACCGGGGGAACATACTCATCCCTGAACATGGTAGTGAACCCCTCCCATGTCACTGCCGCAGTCTCCGCCAAAGTGAAGTTCGCCGTCACGAACTTCCACCAGTCCTTCGCTCCCAGACGGAGCTGGTTCAAAGCGAACCGTACCCTCAGGTGCTCCGGGCATGAACAAGTGTAGAAGCACCCCTCTATATCCGCGATCCACCTCATCGCAGCAATCGGATCCTGCGTCCCATCGAACTCCGGTGGCTTCGTGTTGCTGAACTCTCGGAACAGCAACGAGTCACCTCCCTATGGCCTAGCAGCGGCCACGGCTGCAGTAGCTGCAGCGGTTGCAGCCTCAGTCAACGCGGCGTACCGCTCATCAAATGTCTCCATCAGGGTGGTCTTAATAGACCCAAACATCTCCGGGATTTCAGCCCGGATCGCCGCCGCTACTTCCTCATGAATCATCTGACGAATCTCCTCGTCACTCACACCGCTCGAACTCGCTCCGTGGCGTGGTCTAACCATGATGTCTCTGAAATACAACATAAAACTATCAGAGACTCCATCAAGTGTAATCGCACTCGATAACGCAACCCTACCCCGTCCCCGATATCCAGGGATTCTTACTTGGGTCTCCCACTGACCCGGTGTCCTC
Source organism: Lactuca sativa (assembly GCF_002870075.4). Classification (NCBI taxonomy): domain Eukaryota; kingdom Viridiplantae; phylum Streptophyta; class Magnoliopsida; order Asterales; family Asteraceae; genus Lactuca; species Lactuca sativa. The sequence continues at coordinate 6,867,536 of NC_056623.2, read as the reverse complement.
GGTAGTACGGGCCCAATACTACCGACCACACCGCATCAGTGTTCATCCCAAGTCCTCCTCCCCAAACTTCGGATAGTGAGTACTCTACTTCTGATATGCACTGTCTACCCGCATACTAGCAAAGCATCTCGTATAGGCAAACTTCCCTAGACTAGGGCATCACAAATCAGGCCACTCTAGTCCTATCATGAATACCTAGTCTTCTAGCATGCATAACAATTCATATCATATAATATTGTAAGGTATTTTGGGGATCTTTACCGTTCGGGCGCTGACTGATCGTACACACTGCTTCTTTCTTGCTTACCACAAAACCATTTACAAAAGTTTATGCCTTTATTTGAAAAGTTTCCTCAAATCCTCGGTTTGAGTTCAGTTACCCCCGAAGGTGCACCCGAATCCCTCAAACCAAGGCTCTGATACCAATTGTAACAACTCAAATTTTCAAACAAATTTTTCTTTTTAAAATATATTTATTTCCATTCATTTCAAGACATAATTAGTGTAAATATTCTGTCAAATACAAATAGTCAAAATCCCAAGATCATAAAAGTAGTCTTCAGTGTGTATCGATCATGCCGGCGCCTTCCCACGGTCCTCGCTAGTACCTGAAATACATGCACAACAACTGTAAGCATAAATGCTTAGTGAGTTCCCCAATATACAACTTACGCACATACGCCTTTCCAGGCCCGACCTTCCGGTCCATGTGTCTCAGGGGACTTCCGTCCCTGCTGGGTAAACCTTCCGGTCCTACCCACGCCGACCTTCCGGTCCATCACACAACATATCGCCTTCCGGCCCATAACATATTGCCTTCCGGCCCATAACATATTGCCTTCCGGCCCATAATATAATCGCCTTCCGGCCCATAACATACATAGCACATATAACAAATAACTTACCACATATAGCATACATATCACATATCATATCCGACCTTCCGGTCACACAGTCAAACCCTTCCGGGTACAGTATAGTGAGAAGACTCACCTCGTAAATGCTGAAAGCTAGCAACTCCTGAAATCACTCGTGCACAATCCGACGAGCTACAACCTTCCTATAACATCACATATCTCATCAACACTTATATCTTCTAAGTGTGACTATCCCTAAGAAGTCAGACTTAGGTCAACTCTGGTCAACGGTCAACGGTCAGCTCGACCGGACTCGGCGAGTACCATGGCGACTCGGCGAGTCTAGACGTCCTCCAACTTTCTGAGATTCCTTATCTACTCGTCGAGTACCCTCCTCGACCCGACGAGTTACCCTTGAAAGAATCGCGGGGCCACCCCGACTCCACTCGCCGAGTCTGAAGAACAACTCGGCGAGTCCCAGTAAATCTTCAAGCTACTCGCCGAGTCTGAAGAACAACTCGGCGAGTCCATGCCATGCAGACGAGCAACTGCTTCCTGAATTACGTATGGTCCCGAGATATACAACCATGGGACTTTCTGGACTTCTAAACATCTCATTACTGGGGTATAAACGTTTGGGTAATAACATAATAACCCATCTAATCACTAAATGGGTTTCATAAACCCTAATTTCATAAACACATCAAATAACAGAAGGGAATCCGAAATATTACCTGGAATATGCCCTCTCTGCGTCTCCAAACCGCAGAACTCGAATCCCTTGCTGTTCCTTTAGCCAAAACCCTTCTCCTCTTTGCCCCACAACCTCTTCAAGCCCTAATATCCTCCAATCTTGCTCTAGATGCCCACAGCCGTTTAGGGTTCCTCTCAATCGACTAAAAACGGACAATGACGGCATATAAGAGCATTATATACAATCCAAAACCGAACGGTTAGGGTTTCTGCTGAACAGCGTCGACTCGCCGAGTCCATATCTGGACTCGTCGAGTCCAGTCGCGGACCCGCGACCAGGTCTGCGATCCTACTCGGCGAGTCTAGGCTCCAACTCGCCGAGTCCCCTCTCAACTCACCCCAAAAACATAATTAAACAATACCTGAGATTTCGGGCTGTTACAATAAAATCCCCTGAGCTAATAAATAAGTAGATTTTTGTATTGCTAAGCCCCTCCCAAACTAATTTTCCCGCTCAAAACGTCAAACTTAAATTCCATACTTTCCCTTAAAGTCAAACATATTATGACTAATCGATAGTATCCAAAAAAATTCAGCAAGAAATTAGGAAATCTTGTATTGTTCAACCGTTTCTTCTCCAATTTCTCCAATACTTTTGGAAACCAAATTAGTGATTGAAATTTTAAAACACGTCAAATCCCTAAACATTTCTCCATTCCAAAATCAGCACTCATTGATTAGCAAGATCGGATTTAATTCCATGGCAATCCATTAATTCTAGCTCCTTATTCTCTTTTTGTAACCCTAGGTATAAAAAATCAGCCGCTTCATTCCAAAAATATATCTCTATACTTTTGTTTAGATTAGGCTTCTTCCGGTTTTGGCTCTCCCAATTTTGCTTTTCAATGCAGGTTTTTGATTTTCTGAAACATCATATGGAAATCTATATCGTTCTCAATATTATATGCTCGAGTGTTGGATGTGCGTACATTTGGGGTTCTCGGTATATCAGTTTTGATTGTGCACTTTCTTCTTCAACTTCACTGGTAATGAAACCTCATCTACAACTTGTATCTCTATTCATTACTTTTGTTAAATTGTATCTAATGTACGGATTTGATTTTATTTTATCCGAGAAGGTAACGAAAGTGTGTATTCATGAGGATGGGGAACTTTCGGCCGCCTTGGCACTGTTCTGAGCTCGATAGCCTTTTTTTGACCAAAATTGAATTTAATTCTACAGATAGGAGAGAAAGGGTCAAAATCATCCAAATATCATCTGGTGTTACCACGGTCTCCCTGATTCTGGTAACATTCGTATTTTCAAAGTAAGTAATCCAAGTATCATCTGCCATCAGGTAAATATTTTTCTTAAGTTGTGTGTCTGATAATGATTTCTATGTTGCTGTTGTGTGGTTTATTTGTCTATTGCTATTGTGTATAACAAAGACATCTTAAATCTGCACTAGCTTATAATTAATCTTATTGTTATACCAAGCTTCATCAAGATAAGCAATGATACTACCAGGTTTCTGCAATATAGATACAACTTTAGAGTTTTATGGTTGAAATAATGAAAAATATAAATAAATGTAGTTGAAAGTGACTATACCTTTTCGATGAGATCTAGAACATCTTGGGTATCAACAAATTGAATGTAACTCCAATTGATAGCCTCTTTTTTTATTCTTTTTGCTCTATCTTAAAGGCATGTCGTTGTTCAAACAACTCATGCTAATAGTTAGTTATTTTAAAAATAATTATCTGGTTGAAATGTTGCTGCAAATTCTCATTTGTAAAGTTAATCACAAATTGCTCAAAGTTGTGTGTATCATGAAATAGAGACAACAATAACAAATGTGACTTTTTAAATCTTTTCAAAGTCAAAAATGGTAATACATTATTTGAAACTAGGTTACTAACCTGAACACTTGAAAAAATAAAATAACCTTTATAAATTCTATTTTCTGTTTTAAAAGCTTCATATCATTATATTGTTTTTTTTTTCAGTTTAAGTCGGCCAAATTAACATAAGAAAAGATAAATTATGCCATTTTTTCCGAGAGTTTCATATTAGTAAGAGGTTCTTTTTTATAGTAATTCAGAGGTCCACATGACAAAAAAGAAAAAAAAATGTCAAAATGACCAAATTGACCAATTATAGCAATGTACTTTGAAAGGCAAAAAAAATGAAACTACACGCTATTATCAATTAAGAAATGTATGTAGTTGTAATGGGTAAATTAATAAAAAAAAATCAAAAATATTTATTAGTTTTTAAGATTTCGAATTATAAATATTTTTTTTTCTCACTAGAAATGTCAAAGATTGATAAACAATTAAACATGATGGTGGTCAAGGTAAAGTTAAATAGTCACTTAAATAGGCTGGTGAATCTTGGTGTTAAAGGTTAGAAATCCATTAAACCAAAAAATGATATTTTAGGCATAAGCATTTACTTCTTATTATTTTTTTTTAAATTATGTATTAAGAATTTTTGACAGATTATACCACATGTAGTATGTTTGGCTAAAACAACGGATAAGAAGATACTTGGTAGCCATTCAGGTATAAAAAGTTGATATTTTGTTGGAGTTTTTTATTGTTATTATTATTTATTTTGTCATGTTAATTACTAAATAATTATATATTTTATCAAAACTTAGACGGCGTCAGAGATTTTTACCTTTTTGTAATTGGTAATCACATTCCCTTGACACCATATTGATAGATATGAAACCCGAGAATTACAAATACATTTCCTATATTATATTCCCTTGACAACATAATGTTTTTTTCCTTTTGTAATTGGTATCTTGAAATTTGTTTTCTTAGTACTAAAGACCTAAACAAACAAAAAATATTTATCTTTCCGAGTAGTAATGAATTAATAGTAGTGTTGTTTGCTCAATATTTATCACTAATTTAAATTTTTATATCTGGTTGGTTGCAGGTTAGACATAAATTACCTGTATGATGTGGCATAGGTTAACGGGTTTTTGTACAGTCATTGTCCATGTGAAAAATATATGTATTTTGCTGTTTGGAGAAATTCATTCTGTAAGTAATTATTTCTCCTTTCATCATATATGTTTAATGTACATGTATTAACATTGGAGGGTTGACTGTCATGTGTTATTAAAGTATTTCTGTTAACTATAGGACCACAGTAAGAAAACATCATGCGTTTGAATTTTAAAAATGGGGAACATTTGAATGTTCATGCCCAGTTGTGACTTCTTGCATATTCGTGATTTAGCTAAGGTTTTATAAGGCCATTAAGAAATTTAGGAGTTGTGGACAATCGGACACATTAGGAGTAAGTTGAAATATTGTATTGATAGTTGTGAAACTCAAATAGAGCACTCAATGATTTAGACAATTAAAAATTTAGACAAAAAAACTTATATCTTATTAATTTAATAAAATTTTATATATCTTTTGATTTTTAATTATCAATATTTTTTTTTCTTATCCGTAGTTTCCACTGCATAGTACATTTTGCGTTAAATCCTTTTTAATCTATATTAAAAAAAATAACAATGTAAAAAAATTGATTGTGTATTACAACAATGTATTGTGAAATATACCCAATTATAGCATTATACTTGTGTCTCTACAAATGTCTTCTGACGATCAATGTCATTGGGGCTTTTGTGGTGATTGCTTCATAATTCCCAGTCAGTCTCATTGTTAAAGTGTTGGTTGGTGCTATGCATTTAAGAGTTGGTTGCTAAAGTTTGTTGCATCTTTTTAGGTCCTCAAGTTATTTAGCCATGACTTTTTTAAGACTCAAATTGAATCACAATTTTTCTTATTATTTTCTTCATTAAGGCATTATATAATTGACAAGAAATGACAACGTATTTTTGTTGATTTATTTATTATAGCATCACACTTTTATTTTTTCCTGTTGTAACATTGTATTTTAAAAAATTACCAAACTATAGCATGCCATCCAAATAGATTTGAATATTGTTGCTTTTTTTTATTGCAAACCACTTATTATGTATTAGTTTTGGTATTTTAATTTGTTAATCCGTGTATCACACGGGTTTTAACCTAGTATTTTATAATGTAATACTTTACATAACATAATGTAATCTTCTGAAAATTTACAAAAGAAACTAAAACGTTTGAAGTATTTATGAGATTATATTACCAAATTAATAGGAATGATTTTATTTCCTTATAGAACCCATTACAATTTTATTTTAAGAAAATTCAAATCCCTAAAAAATGACAAGTGGAAAATAAAATTTTTAAAATTCTCACAAAATGACAAGTGTCAAAATGATGAACAAGATGACATATGGCAAAAAAAACCTTCATTTATTAAAGATGATACACATATGACTGATAATAGTAGGTAAAACCTATTTTAGGGGGTTTGAATTCCACATTCGACGACATTTTCGGCGGATGCAAGCTCCGACGACATATTCAGTCATCTTCTCTTACCACATCTTCTCCGAACACATCAGATCTGGAATACATCAGATCTGGAACACACTTGTAAGGGCTCTGGAAGTCATCTTCTCCATCACATCTCCTTCTACAACATCTCCTTCGTCTTCTCTTGCCAAAATAGATTTCTCAGCAAGACTCGACTTTCCGACGGTTATCTTCTTTTTTCTTCATCCTATTTCTTTCTTCTGTTTTCCGGCCATCTGGTGAACACAAAATCTTCAAAATTTTCTGGTAATCAGATGAACATGAGATTTGGAACTCAAGATCTTAGAACTTAAAGAACTTGTTTTTAAGAAACTCTAGAACACGGTCTTGAAATAGTAAACCCACTAAAATCATATGTTCCTAAAATCGTAAACACCATCAATGATAAACCTTAGAACACGATCATGAAGTTCCTGAAAATTGTGAGTTCAAGGGTTTACGAGTTTTGGAAAATCATTTTAAGAGCTGCTCAAAAACACCATTTTTCATATTTGAAGTTCAAAGGTTTTTTTGAGTTATGAAATTGTTTCAAATACTCAAGGGTTTCAGTTCGATTTCTAGATATGTGATTGTGTATCTAAACCCTGATTTATGGGTTTGTTTCAAAGAATAAAAAAAGAAAGAGAGAAACAAGAAATCTGAAAAATATGTTAAGAACTCATATCTCCGGAAAATTCATTTTGTCCGAAGAAGATGACAAGAAAAATCATACTTGGCCGAAAAAGACGTCGGAAACCGGAAAAGTCCTCTATTACCGCTCATAATGGTATGTTTTAAACTAAAAGACAAGTTTAAGGATTAATAATGCACCAAAAAAAGTTAAGTGGCCGTGTTAGGAAATCAGACGATACTTGTCAAGACTAGAACAAATCCAATGCTACTTTTCAAGTTCTGGTGACCCTTGTTAGGAAGTAATGCAGGTAACACCGCGACTAATTAATAGTCTAGCTATTATTACTATTATATAAGCGTTAAATAACACTCAATATAACTCATAATAATAGCCCAAATAATTATTTTAAGGTCCTAATAATGTTACTATAATTAAATAAAAGCTATATTAAATATAGTATAGGCGTAGATCACTTACAACGGGTTTTTATTAAAAACCGAGCTTCGCTGGAGCAGCGTTTACGAGCCGAAAGCTTTTCTTCTCGGAGCCGTCGAGTGCTCCGGGGCTTTCTTCTCGTGCTAGGGAGGTTCCCTAGACTTGCGAGGGGTTTAGGGAGGTTAGAGAGAATTTAGAGAAAGAAAGAAATGTTTATGGTGTGAAGAAATTATGAAGAGTTCATCTCTTATTTATAGGAATTTTATAGTAAAGTAGCCTCTAAGCTTCGTCCGTATCTTTTGCGTACGAGCTCCTTTTTCTACGTTCTTTATATCCACGCATTGGTATTTACGAGTACTACAACTTTCATTTAGACCCCGTCGGATAATTCTCCTTCTATCTCAGATTTACAAAAACTGTATCGTATTTATCGCGCACGAAGAGTAGTGACTAAGCTTCGTCTATATCTTTCGCATACGAGATATGTTTCGGACGTTATTTATATCCACACGTTGGTATTTACGAGTACTACAACTTTCATTTAGACCTCGTTGGCTAATTCTCATTCTATCTAGGATTTACAAAACTGTATTGAATTCGCCACGCTCGAAAAGTAAAGACTAAGCTTCGTCCATAACTTTCGCATACGAGCTCCATTTTTGACGTTATTTATATCCACACATAGGTAAAAATAAAATCTACAACTTTTCTTTTTACTCCGTCGGCTAATTCTCGACTGATATTAATTTTAACAGTAGGAGGAGATTATATTGTTAAATGTCCGCGTAAAATTCATAACTTCTACATACAGACTTTGTTTCCGTCTGTCTTTTTACCGTTGAGTTCCTATTAATGAGATCTTCAATTCTCATTTAGGTCGCGTAGGCCAAAAACCGCTCGATCTAAAATTCGAGTTTCGGGTTGTGCACTGCTAAGCCAAATCTTAGAAATTTCATAACACCCTCATACGAAGTTAGATTCAGAAATATGTAAAATTTTCCCTCCTAAAAAGATTATTCCAGAATAAATCGTAGTTCCCTAGGCCAGTGGGGTAGGTGCTTAGCTTGTTAGGAACCGAGGGGTCGCTCCTGGAGTTGCGAGTGAGTCCGAGTGAAAGAGTCAACTGCTTGCCCCTTGTGCTTTACCTTGGGCGTTTTTTTTTTTTTTTTTTTTTGTATGTTATTGGTTTAACGTATACTAAAACTTTTGTTTTTATTTATAAGGCTAAAAAATCCTCCATCGTAAATTCACTATTTACGTCTCCCGGTGTCATGCCGGTTTTGCCGTAAAACTTCGACGGACCATAACTTCTTCGTTATAACTCGGATTTCGGCGTTCTTTATATGTACGGAACCCTTGATAAGTATTCTACAACTTGGTTAAGATTATTTATTCTAAATAATCTTTTGTCGAAAAGTTATTTTCGACCCATATTATCTCTAAATTGACTAGCCCGAATCTACGGCGTTACAATTATCTCCCTCTTAGGATGATTACGTCCCGGAATCATCAATGAAATAAGGCAGTATAATGACTCCAAACGTTATCTCTTCATCCTAGGTAATAATCGTAACTTCCTTGTTTCTTCGAATGAGTATCTAACTCTTGGACTCCTTGACTGTAGGCGGTGCTCGATCTTGCACTTGCTCCCTATCTCACGTTAGACTCCAGATTATGACCTTCAAGTCACAATCTCGATCCTAACTGGATACGAACTTAAGATAAGTTCTTTTATTACTACAATGGAATGATGTGTCATATTCTAATGACCTATTATCGTATGTCCCACTTGGATAAGTCTAGTAACTATAAACGCAAACACAATCCGATTAGCAATCGTAGCTCTCGAAGACATTGTCAACTCTGATCTTATCAGTAACCTGTCCTTTAGATAAGGGATCGTACAGTCCTCTGTTTTGATATCGTGCAGACGATAGTCATACTTATTGTCCAGCAACTATTTTCTCGATCTCAGATTTATTCGACATAGAACTTAATTGAACACATCAATTCAGTCCTGACCGGGCCCGGAACATAAGTCAAATCAAATCATCAAGCGGCCGTGATATCGCTTTTACCCTCTTAGGATAAAAGTAACAGATAAACTTCGACTTATATGCATTTACTTATCGACTAATCAACTATACACAACAATGCGTTTTATGACATCAATTTACTGATGCGGTTTCACATTATCAATGTACAACCAATTCGTAAATAATAAACCATATATCTAGGTTTTAAGACCATACGATATTATCGTCTTGCGATCACTCCAAAGTGATTCCAGCAAGCGCGGGTTTATTCCAATGCTCAAAACTTGTTCATAAGCACTCATGATCGTTGCAGCAAACCTTTGCTATGTCTAATACCATTTAGACAATCTTCACACCAATTCATGACAATCTTCATTCATACCTACTTCCAACATATGAACGATTGTGGACTGTTTGAATAATTCGATTATTCTTAATAAACTCAATTATTCTGGAAGTCAACAATTAACATAAGACAGTAACTTTACTTATAAATAATACTCCTTTATTTAATCATCAAATATCAATTACATTTATCTATTACATGTTTCTAAAACTATCTAATCTAAACTAATATCATCCTTCAGCCCAATACTCCTACCATGCTGCAAGTGCTTAACCCTGCTCAGTCCCTTCGTAAGCGGATCTGCTGGGTTATCTTCTGATGATATCCTCTTAACCACGAGGTGTCCTTCTTCTACTCGATGTCTAATAAAGTGATATTTTCTGTCGATATGACGAGATCTACCATGATCCCTTGGTTCCTTGGTCAAGGCAACCGCTCCTTCATTATCACAGAAAATTTCCATGGGCTCCTTTATAACAGGCACAACTCCAAGATCACCAATGAAGTTCTTCAACCATATTGCCTCCTTTGACGCTTCGTTCGCTGCAATGTACTCTGATTCGCATGTTGAATCAGCTACAGTTTCCTGTTTGGAACTCTTCCAAGTCACCGCTCCTCCATTAAGGGTAAAGACCCATCCCGACTGCGAACGGTAGTTGTCCCTGTCGGTCTGGAAACTGGCGTCACTATACCCTCGCACCTTTAAGTCATCACTCCCTCCGAGGACTGGAAACCATTCCTTGGTCCTCCAATGTGCTCTTCCAGGATTCCCTTGATATCTACTGACCATGCTCAAAGCAAAGGCCACATCAGGGCGACTACAAGTCATAGCATACATGATTGAGCCAACCATGGAAGCGTAAGGTACTTGGCTCATCTCAACTATCTCGGCTTTGGTACTCGGACTTTGAGTCTTACTCAATTTGGTATTACTTTGTATGGTAGTTCTCCCTTCTTCGAGTTCTCCATACTAAAACGTTTTAGTACCTTATCTAAGTAAGTATTTTGACTAAGTCCTATTAGTCTCTTACTTCTTTCTCTCACTATCCTTATTCCCAAAATATAGGAAGCCTCTCCGAGGTCCTTCATAGCGAAACACTTCCCGAGCCAGGACTTAACTTCCTGCAGAGTCGGGATGTCGTTTCCCATGAGCAGTATGTCATCGACATACAAAAAGAGAAAGCTAACTATGCTCCCACTGGCTTTGACATATACACATGATTCATCTTCGCTTCGTACAAATCCAAACTCTTTGACTTTCTCATCAAAGCAAAGATTCCATCTGCGAGATGCTTGCTTAAGTCCATAAAATGGACTTCTCAAGCTTGCACACTCTATTTGGATGCTTCGGATCGACAAAACCCTCTGACTGAGCCATGTAAACATCCTCAGCCAACTTCCCATTAAGAAAAGCGGTCTTGACATCCATTTTCCATATTTCATAATCATGAAATGCGGCAATAGCTAGCATCACCCTTATAGACTTTATTTTTGCAACTGGTGAGAAGGTCTCATCATAGTCAACTCTGGGAGTTTGAGTAAAGCCCTTCGCCACCAATCGCGCCTTATATGTGTGCACATTCCCATCTACGTCGGTCTTCTTCTTGAAGATCCATTTGCACCCAACCGTCTTACGTCTAGGCACATTGTCAACCAAATTCCAAACTTGATTGTCATACATGGACTGAATCTCGCTGTCCATTGCCTCTTTCCATTTTGCAGACTCTGGTCCTGCCATGGCTTCCTTATAGCAATTAGGTTCATCTAGGTTTATTAGTGTACCATCACTAATATACGTGTCCCTTTAATTAGTAATATGAAAACCATAAAACTGGGGTTGAATTCTAACTCTTTTGGAACGTCTAAGAGGTAATGACTCGTCAATCGGTTCAACCGGAGTTTCCTCCTCGGGTTGAGCGCCAGCGGTAGAGGTTACTTCATCACTCGACTCTTGAATCTCTTCAAGATCGATCTGCCTCCCACTGTCTCCTTGGTTTATGAGTTCTCGCTCTCGGAAAACCCATCTCCTTGCAACGAAGACAACATTGTCACTCGGTCTATAGAAGAGATATCCAAAGGATTTTTGCGGGTAGCCAATGAAAATATATCGCTCACTACGAGGTTCGAGCTTTTCATGAGTTTCTCTTCTTACGAAAACTTCACAACCCCAAACCTTGACATGTGTCAATAAGGGAGTTTTCCCTGTCCACATCTCGTGAGGTGTTTTGGCAACCTTCTTTGTAGGGTCTCGGTTAAGGATATGGGCGGCAGTCTCTAAGGCATACCCCCAAAATGAGATAGGTAGTGAAGCACGACTCATCATTGAACGAACCATGTCTAACAAGGTTCGATTGCGCCTTTCTGCCACACCATTTAACTGCGGTGTCATAGGTGGCGTCAATTGCGAAACTATTCCGCATTCCTTGAGATAGTTGTAGAATTCAAGACTTAGGTACTCTCCTCCTCGATCGGATCGAAGCATCTTGATCTTCCTGCCCAATTGATTCTCCACTTCATTCTTGAACTCTTTGAACTTTTCAAACGTTTCAGACTTGTGCTTGATTAAGTAAATATACCCATATCTACTATAATCATCGGTAAAAGTCACATAGAAGCGGTTTCCATCCTTTGTGGTGGATCTAAAGGGCCCACATACATCGGTATATATGAGATCCAATAAACCCTCACCCCTTTCACAAGTGCCAGTGAAGGGTGACTTAGTCATCTTTCCAAGTAAACAAGATTCACACGTGTCATCTTCCCTAAGGTCGAATGACTCCAACACTCCATCCTTTTGGAGTTGGGCTATGCGCTTCTTGTTGACATGTCCAAGACGACAATGCCACAAAGATGCTTTATCCATACCATTTGAAGAATCTATACACAACACATCATTTCCTAGGTTATCTACAACCATAACAGTTTCATAAATTCCATTACAAGGCATTGCTTCAAAGTAAAAAACACCATTTAGATAAGCATAAATAGAACCATTCATATTATTAAATGAATATCTAAATCCTTGTCTAAACAAACCATGAAATGAAATGATGTTTCTTGCCATATATGGCGAGTAGCATCAATTATTTAAATCTAAACCTAATCCATTATTAAGCACTAAAGAATACACTCCAATCTTGGTGACAGACGACGATCTTATGTTTCCCATGATTAGATTTATTCTTCCTTGCTCCACATCTCTATCTCTTCTTAGTCCCTACAAATCAAAACAAATGTGGTAACCACATCCTGTATCAGGAACCCAAGAAATAGTATGAGATGAATTATTAGATTTAATTGTGTATATACCTGCAAAAGATGGCTTGATCTTTCCATCCTTGATGGCTTGCAGATATTCCGGGCAGCTTCTCTTCCAATGCCCTATTTTGTGGCAATGATGGCACTTTGCCTCCTTCGGGTTAGGGTTGGGCTTAGCAGGATCAACCTTGGTCCCACTAGAAGAGGAACCATCTTGGGACTTTCCCTTGCGGTGGCTCTTTGACGGAACCTTCCTCTTCTTGCCCCTTCCCTGCCCTATAGCCAAAACAGGAGCAGTGGTTGGTGTGGGAGTTGGTGCAACAGACTTGTCCTTTAGGTTGCTCTCAGCAGTCCTTAGGAGTCCTTGGAGTTTGCTTAGGGTGACCTCTTCCTTGTTCATGTGGTAGGTCATCCTAAATTGGTTGTAGCATGAAGGCAAGGAGTGAAGAACAATGTCGATGGCCAAATCCTCCCCAAAGTTAACATTTAACTTGCGAAGACGATCAACATATCTTTGCATCTTTTGCAAGTTCACGGTTAACGATTCTCCACTTCCCATCTTGGCGGTGATCATGTTGGTGATGATCTCGTAGCGCTCTTGCCTCGCGCTTTGGTGCTACCTCTCCATCAAGTCTTGATGCATTTCATAGGGATACATGTCCTCGTAGGACTTTTGGAATTCTTGGTTCATGGTGGCTATCATGATGCAATGGAATTTCGTTGCATCACGTTCGTGGGTCTCAAAGACAGCCATCTCTTCGGGAGTAGCGATTTCCAGGTTGACCTTCTCGAGCTTCATCGAGGACATACACTTTATCCTCGTAGCGTGCAATGGTGCGAATGTATCTTATCCATTCGCTAAAGTTTGTACCATCGAAGGTCACCTTTTGGCAAAGACTCATTAACGTGAATGAGTTAGCAACAACGTTGTTTGCGCTCGACATCTACAAATAGAAAGGACAAAGTTTGATTAGAATTAAATCCCTAATTAAACACCCAAAATGAAAAATTAGGGCTAGGACCCAACAACATTATTTACATATTAGAAAAGGGATGCCGTAATCCAACATGCAAATAATTTGGAGGTAAGTGAATGACGATTAACTAATTCTTCACCTTGAAAACATAACCTTAAGTTTTAAATGCATTGATAATTCCTAGATTTTCTTTGAGATTCATTGAACCTTTCAATGGCATGTTTAAATCTTGATATGCCCCTCTCGTTTGTGATTGGGATGCCGAGGATCACAAAGTGGGTGTGAATAACCATGAAAATCTACATGGTGCCTTCATTGTTACAATCATCTATTCGATGTGTCGGTAAACCACACACGCTCAATCGAACTATGATAAACAATGAATCACCCTTTGCCACCTTTGCTTAGAACCAATTAGTGTGCCGGTAAACCACACACGCTCCACTAACTTCTTAGTAAGGGTGCAAAGTGCAATTTCATGGGATTGCATCAATTCACTTTCGCCTAAAGTAACTAGGATTGAGAATTTGTAAAAAAGTTTAGTTATAGATTCATTATACTTATTAATGAGGAGAGGATTGCCTTATCCTACCCGTTCGGCTAACAACCCTCCACTAGTCAAGCAAGCGGTGGGTGTGAGTGCACACCCATTAAGCGCCATTTTATAAGCAGCGACCTTATACCCACCTTATAGACCGACTTCGTGAATGAGGCCTAGTAACGGTAAGACTAGCATTTTAATTTTACTTATATATTTATGAAGCTTTTAATAATATAATAGTATAGGGTTGAAATTTAAACTTGTAAAACTCTAGGGGTTGAAATTTAAATTCTTCTAAATTAAACTATTAATCACAAAATTCAAATTTCAAAACTTCGGGATAAATTTTGAACTTTTCAAAACAATAGGGATCAAATAACAAATAATTCAAATTAAACAATTAATTTCATAACTATCTATATTTGACCTAATCCAATTTTAGTCATTAGATAATTACCAAATAATCTTAAATAGCCCATATTTATCATATAAGTAATCAATATTCAAAAGATTTGAAATTATCTATTGTTATGTCAAGGATAATCATTAAATTATGTTAAAATTCGGATTTTTACTTAATAAAACGATTTAGGTATCAATCCAAGACAAAACAGCAATAAAATCCCGAATTATCCTCTGTCTAACGCTGGGACTCGCCGAGTCAAGCTTTGGACTCGCCGAGTAGGGCCAACTCGCCGAGTCCAGACACTGACTCGCCGAGTTGGGTCGGACAGAGGTGAAGAAAAACGATTTTCAGCAAGCAAAACAGTTAAGCATCACATTCAATTGAAACCAATCATGGCTCTGATACCACTGATGGGTTTTGGACATAAGAACTTTTTTGTGCACATACAAACCCTAATGCTTGGATCTAGGTTTCTCTAATTGAACATGCAATATATCCAAGACTTTCATGGCTAGATCTAATGTAAACTAACAATCAAAACATATGAAAACAGATCTAGAATAATACCTTGAGTTACTTGCTTGAAAACCTTCTTCTTCTTGGAGCTTAGAGTCACAAATGTCACTCCTCTAATGGCTTACAGACACCAACTAGCAAGAAGATGATTTGAGAGAGGTAAGGAAGAGGGAAATCGGCTCTAGGGTTACTCCAATAACAAGGTGGTCGATTTCCACAACCCTAAGGCCCTATTTATACTGTGAGCTCCTAGGGTTTCACCCTAAAACCCTAATTGGATAACTTAGCCTCAAAGCAATCCAAAGATCCCTTCTAGATAAGGCCTTGGACGATTTCTAGGTGATCCATATCCCTAAAATCGTCCACCCCATATCCATAAGGATTCTTAGCTCAAAATACAACTATCACACATTTGACAGTTTATGCCCCTTTATTCAATTAATCTCTTTAAGTCACCAAATTAATTCCTAATTAATTTATGACTTATATTAATCAAATAATATTATTATTCCTTTAACATATTATTCTTATAATACATTAATAATAATATCTCTTCTCTCTACATAAATCACCCTGTCAAGTTGCTATGGTGAAGGCAACCCAAAAAGGACCATGCACAATCGGGTCAAGTACTTACCAAATATAGTTACAGCCTTAGACACTAATCCAACACAACCAACTATCACGATACCTCTAATGACCGCAATGATTATCTTTTATTTCAATCTTCTGGCTTAAGTCAGATGTTACATCGAACTTGGTTCTCTGAACCACGTATCATACTCATCGTATTCAGACTCAATTTGATATGACCACTAGGGTCAGAATAACAACAATCTTCTTAGTCATTACCGAAACGATGGTAAAGACATGCTTGAATAAAACGGACTCAATTATTGGCTTCTTGGTAACCTTGTGACTTTCCCTGATCCAAGCGTGAGTCATGTGTTTCCGGTAGTATATGCATCTACCACCTTTCACACCTACTCATACTCGTCCCAAGTACTGTCTCGCAGTCCCCAAGTCCTAAATCACAAAACAATTTAACACATACGAGTGTGTCCAAATAATCATAAAAATTTCTATAGACTATACTAGGACTTCTTCCATGCGTATCTTCAATCATCAATTTTGCTTCAACTCGGTTGGTGATGGAAATTCCAGATGATAGGAAAACTTTAGGAATTACACCAATCGTTCTATCATCCCGCCAATCAAATGTACACATTTAGATGTACCGTACTTCTCTAGACGTACTGCTATTTTATCAGACGTATTCTAAAGGCAAGATACCTCTCTTATGATATCTTCCAATAGGTATCATTTACTATCGTAAGCCATCTCATTTCCTATATTTTCCCAGTCTATCATGGTTCGCATCACTTCCTGAACTTCTGCCATTGTGATAGGTTCGGGTGCAGGCGCAACGACCGATGCATGACCCATCACATTCTTAGGCTCAGGTTGTCATCTTCCTCGGATATTTCCTAGTCTGTCTTCACCATGACGTTTTGTACACCCAAGCAGACATTCGGTGTACCGAGGGTAGAATTTTAAGATAGGAAAGATTTTATTTACGATAGACGTATAGATCTCCTTGTCACACCGAAAAGTTATATGCAAGTTCTAATACCGTAATCAAACGTTTAGAAATCTGAACACATAAAATTTCCAGATCCGGTCGGCAACAGACCATAGATCCGAACAAATAATAACATATAAGGCATCTTTATAGCTATAACATAAAACATTTAGCACATAAAACATTTTAGGCATCTTTCCTAAAATAAACTAGTGCTTGTGTCTAAAATATAGCAGACACTCATCTCACAATCATCACTTAGCATTCTAAGTTTAAGTCTAGAAATTTCCTACAAATTCCTAGTTCGCTTAAACTAATGCTCTGATACCAACTGTGACATCCCCATTTTCACGACCAGAAAAGACCGATTTTGTTTATGCTTTATAAAAATCAGATTATCTCTTTTAATCAAAACGTTGTGGAATTTGTTCCCAGTAAAACATGATAAATACATTATCAAAGCATTTCCGAGGAAAAATATTTTTATTCATTTTAAAACATTTGGGATGTCATCATCGACATTGAAACATAAGCATAAACAGAGTTTATATTCATTATCGCTAGTGATTTACATCTCCTTAATCTCTCAGTGTAATGTGACATCATAACAACACCTGTGATATAAATAAACTGAGTGGGTCAGGTTGGAAAACCTGGTGAGTACATAGGGTTTTCAACCCACAATAATATAATTATTATGTTTAAACAATTAAGCAATCAACCCAATTACCCATCCCCATTATCTTCTTTATTCTTAAGGATCTACCTTAACATCAGTTATTTCTCGTTCACTCATTCCTAAGGATCATCCTAAGGAATCGACACAAAGTCCATCGTTGCCACGGTTTACACAACGGGCACTAAGTTTGCATAGTCGCCCGGGTTTAGGCATCAAGTCTGCATGATCACCAAGGTTTAGGCATCAAGTCTGCATGATCACCAGGGTTTAGGCATCAAGAGTGCATGATCACCTAGGTTTAGAGTACACCGGGTGAACACATCGTTCACAACACCTACAGGTTGCGAGCCTGCTAGTGTTCCACCAGACTGTCTAGAATAGTCCGTGGTTGTCATCCATACTCTGCTGAATGACAGGGCCATCGTTTGGGAAAAGGCTTCTCACATCGTCCACCTCTCACCCTCACCTCGTGGTCTATAAAACTTCTCAAATCATCATCCAACTCATATTCCATCTATTACATCTACCCATGTTTTACCCCAACATTATCGTAGATATAAAATACATATACAGTTTAAATCATTTAAAACATGTATAAAATCGTTCATCCAACATAGACAGCAAGTATTCAGATAATATGCACACATAACACGTAATTTATATAAAATACTTCATATCTATGTATAAGATGAAAGTAATTATGCACTCACTTGATTAGGTGGTGATTCCGAACTCAGACAACACTTCGTTATCTCAAAACAATTTTCCTCGACAAAACCTAGTATCAATACCACTAGGGTTTAGTTTTTAACTCAGACAACACTCCGTCGGCTAATTCTCGACTGATATTAATTTTAACAGTAGGAGGAGATTATATTGTTAAATGTCCGCGTAAAGTTCATAACTTCTACATATAGACTTTGTTTCCGTCTGTCTTTTTACCGTTGAGTTCCTATTAATGAGATCTTCAATTCTCATTTAGGTCGTGTAGGCCAAAAACCGCTCGATCTAAAATTCGAGTTTCGGGTTGTGCACTGCTAAGCCAAATCTTAGAAAATTCATAACACCCTCATACGAAGTCAGATTTGGACGTTTTTTTTTGTATGTTCTTGGTTTAACGTATACTAAAACTTTTGTATTTATTTATAAGGCTAAAAAATCCTCCATCGTAAATTCACTATTTACGTCTCCCGGTGTCGTGTCGGTTTTGCCGTAAAACTTCGACGGACCATAACTTCTTCGTTATAACTCGGATTTCGGCGTTCTTTATATGTACGGAACCCTTGAGACATATTATACAACTTGGTTAAGATTATTTGACTAGCTCGGATCTACGGGCGTTACACACGCCCTCCTTCAAAAGTGCCACATCTCTTTCTCATGTGGCACACCTTGCTACCCAATGGCACACCATGCCTCATAAGTGGCACATCTATGCATGGAATGGCACATCTTGAGCATGGATAGCGCATCCATGCACCAAGGTGCTCCATTCCACTCTACGGTGCTCCATATCCTTCTAAGATGCTCTATTCCTTTCTCAGGTGCTCTTCACCCTTCTCAGATGCTCCATCCCCCCTTTATGATGTTTCGTTCATTTATCACATGATTCGTTCTTTTGTTACATAATCCATTCTCTTGTCACATGATCCGTTCCTTTGTCACATGCTCCACGAACCTCAAGTGCTCTATTGACTTCTAAGTGCTCTATTAAACTCAAATGCTCCATGTGAATGTTCAAAATGCTCAAGTCACATTTAACAGACCAAATATATACAAGTGTTATAGTTGGTTACTCTTTCAACTCATTATCCCTAGAAGAAAAAAAATGATAAAAGTGCCTTTATCTGATTTTTTACATTTTATTTCATTTATTATTTATATAATTGGATGGGTCAACATATTCTACCCTATTAAACCCCTCACAAATACCTTTCATTTCCCCTCCCTCCCTCTCTCTCTCCCTCTCTCTCTCTCTCTCTCTCTCTCTCTCTCTCTCTCTCTCCCCTTACCACTTATCTTCTAAATTCCATATAGAGAAAATCATAGTTTAGTCCCCATGCCTTATAGAGACGATTGTCTTGAGCATATCTTTTAAAGTGGCCCAAATTAATATATATATATATATATATATATATATATATATATATATATATATATAATTGAAATTGTTATATTTAGAAGCTAGTACAAGTAATCTTCTTTCGGTTATTCAGTTATTATAAAAAACTTGATAACATTTATGTATTCTAAGGACTTTTTTTCTACCTTCCACCATGGTCTAAAATATGTTTGGAATGACCCGATTAATACTTGTCGTTTACACCCTTGTATATATAGTCATAGTCTTTTTAAGAGTAATAGAGATCAAACACGCAACAAAAACATAAATTAAAGATTGTCCGACTTAAACAAAAGAATCAAGAACTAAACGTATAAATTACTTCAAAGACACCGTGGCCATTTGTATAATTTACCATATACAAAATAAAAGGGAAATCTTCATAAAAGTCTCAATATTTACGGAAAAGTTACACTTTAGTCCCAAGATTTTTTTTTAACGAAAAAGTCCCGAAAACCAGCAAAAATTTACAGTTTGACCCCTTTTTGACCGGTTGAAACCGGTACCAAATTAATTTGGGACTATTTCGTAAACTAATCCAAAATATTGGGACTTTTCTGTAAACAAAAAATATTAGGACTTTTCTATAAACAAAAATATTAGGAATTTTCTACAAACGGAACCATTATTATTATTATTATTATTATTAATATTATTATTATTATTATTAAAAAAATATAAATAAAAATACTATTTTTTGAACTTGTTATTATTAATATTGTTACTAATACATATAAATGCATTTAAGTGAAAATAATAATAATAATAATGATATTGTTTAAGGGTGAATGTGGAGGAGATGTTGATGCTTTTAGCATTGAAATCATAAATGTTTGCTTGTATATTTTTACTTTGTTATGGTCATTTCACATTTGTTGTTATTGTTTTCAATTCAGAATAATAATACGTAACAATTTAAAAGAAGTTATATATTTATAAAATTATTTATAAATAGTTTAAGCTAGAAGGATTTCTCACTTTGTATATAAAAATGTTTAAGGTGGAAGGATTATTTTTCAAATTCAACAGATCCACTACAAACATCTACATAGGTAGCCCATATCAAAATTCAAAAATATTAATTACAATATCTTGTTTAATAAAAAGTAATAGGACATGTTTTTTGGATTAATACTTTTGAATTTTGATTAATACTTTTGAATTATTCCTATTACTTTTTATTAAACAAAATATTGTAATCAATACTTTTGAATTTTGATATGGGTTACCTATGCAGATGTTTGTAGTGGATTTGTTGGATTTGGAAAGTAATTCTTCTACCTTAAACAATTTTATATACAAAGTGAGATTAAACTATTAATATGCAACTTCTTTCAAATTGTTAAGTATTAATATTCTAAATTGAAAACAATAATAACAAATATTAAATGACCATATACAAAGTAAAAATATACAAACAGACATTCACGATTTCAATGCTAAAAGCATCACCATCTCCTCCATCTCAACCCTTAAACAATGTCATTAATATTAGTTTTTCATTTAATGCATTTATATGTATTAGTAACAATATTAATAATAACAAGTTCAAAAAATAGTATTCTTATTTATATAATAATAATAATAATAAGGGTTCTGTTTGTAGAAAAATCCTAATATTTTTGTTTACAGAAAAGTCATAATATTTTTTGTTTACAGAAAAATCCCAATATTTTTGATTAGTTTATGAAATAGTTCCAAATTAATTTGGTACCGGTTTCAACTGGTCAAAAAGGGTCAAGCTGCAAACTTTTGCCGGTTTTCGGGACTTTTTCGTTAAAAAAAAATCTTGAGACTAAATTGTAACTTTTCCTTAAATATTGGGACTTTTATAAGATTTCCCCAAAATAAAACTATAAAAGGTTATGTCAACGAGGCACGTGCCTATCATGTGCATGTGTCTCTCAGTTCGAACAAAGCCTTAAAACCACTTCTCCCCTGCGATTTGGTCTCTGAAGCTCGATTTCGTGAATGAAATCGTTGATATGGCGAACCTGAATCCATCGCTCTTACTCTTCCTATCTCTAAACTTGCTCCATTTGTTTCATACGGTGTTTGCCAGAGGCGGTGAACGTGATTCAGGTTAACCCCTTTTTCGATTTTAATTTCTCGTTCTTTTTCAATCATATACTTGTTTGGCTGTTGAATGAGACTATTCTTTTGTTGTTTGGTTCGTGTTGTAACTATTTCTTGCTTCATTTTTAAATCATAAAATGATATGAACGGAAATTGTTACTCCACTTTTGAATTTAAAAATTGAAATATTTTTACTTTCGTATTCGAGTTTTCCACTGATTTTTCTACTCTGGCGACATAGATTTCCCTAAATTTATCTTTTCGATTATTGTTCTTTGTCGATTTGTTGCTTATAAGATTCTACGAGTTTCGAAGTTAAAAGAATCAAATATGGGCTCTAATTTTAGTTGGATATATTATTTCATAAAGATGGGACTTTGTAATTTGAAGTTCTGATGTACGAGGTAATGTAGAGAAAAAAAGATGATAGTGAGGCATGAAGGTCTTGGCTGTAAACATTGGAAAATGATGGTTTATTCATAGCAAAATTGGATTGATATTTAGGGCTTGTATTTAGTTGTTTAAGAGGGTTGAATATCACCATCTAATTTTAGTTGGATGTATAAATGGTACATCATGAATAACACATCTTGGGCATTTTTCATTTAACTCCCATGGTTTGACCTCACGCCTTAGAATTTTAAGTGTCACCAAGTATTTATCTAATCACCTAGTTTTCACTAAGAACCCTATTTTTTTGTCCCATGTAATTATCATGTGTTTTGAGGTTTTATATATTTAACTTCACATGCAACATGCTTTAACTTCTACTACAAATACATTACAACAAATGAATAAAGGTCATGGTTTCCACTTGACTATTTACTCATAATTACATGCATCAAATCTTGTGCTCAAACACATTTTAAATGAGATTTGTGACCACAATCCAACACGTGGGGTGATGATTTCTGCATCTACTTTCTCTTTCTTTTATATTTGCATCAAACTAACAAGCTTTAATCTAATACCAAACATCTAACAGAAAGATACCAAAATTACTTCAAATTAGCTTAATTCTTCTTGAAATTGACTTTATTATCTTCCCACCGTATCTTAACTGAATTATGTTCAACAGGTTTTGTGGATATAACATATGCTGCTTCAGGAAGGCATTTGTCCGAAGAAAGTCACTTTCAGAAACTGTATTATAACTTATCTCAAATTCAGATTAAAATTTAAACCATATAATTACTTATTATTCTCCAATAGTTTGATTTACTTTTGGCATTTTCCGAATATCTGCAATGCAGTAATAAGTTGGCTCATGGATATATGACTAATTCTGATCTTGAGAAGGCTATCAAGGCATTCCATGGTAGATGTGGTCGCATTTCCAGGATATACAGGTGACTTATTCTATTGATACATTGATTATTAAATCCCCTCATGAATGTCATTTATGTTCAAATAAACATATAATCTTGTTTAACTTTAAATGATATTTGTGTCATTAACTGACTCGTTTTTGATTCTCTCTTTGAGGGTCTTTAATCCTACACCAGTATTGGGAAAAGTGTCTTGGGAGTTCCACTGGTAACATATTGACTCACACCTCATCATTCTTTTTGTTATTCTTCTTATAATTCCCAAAATTATATATCCTCATACATACTTTCTTCCTTTGTTTCTAATGCAGTGGGTGTTGGAAATTTCTAATAATCCTGGGAAGGAAGAGGCTAAACCTGCTTTCAAGGTGATATTATGTCCAGAAATGCATGACCTTTTCTTTTCTTTTTTATTTTTTTTTGTTGAAATTGATTTTGGTTGATATGATGGATGTTGCAGTTTATTGGGAATGTGCATGGAGATGAACCTGTAGGGCGTGAACTTCTCTTGCTTTTATCAAATTGGCTGTGTGACAATTATATGAAGGATCCCTTGGTAACCTTTTCTTCTCTGAAATATTAATGCCTCCCCATATGATTATATTGTTCAAATTTGTGATATATAAAACTTTACATGTGAATAGATAACTGACATTGATATTTGTATATTTTTTATTCCTGAGTTTGACTTGCATTGACCTGTGATTGACTTGTGAATGCAGGCAACACTGATTGTGGATAATGTCCACCTTCACATCCTTCCAACAATGAATCCTGATGGGTTTTCATTAAGAAAACGTGGTAATGCAAACAACATTGATCTCAATCGTGATTTTCCAGACCAGGTATTTTCATCTTTGCATAATTGCATAATCTGTTTGTATTATTATAAATGTTATAGTATGTTTGCATAATTGATGTAACTGATTGTTAAAAGCGTTGGATTGATGTCTTGTGGTGTAGTTTTTTCCAATGAATGATGATTTAAACGAAAGACAACCAGAGACAAAAGCGATTATGAGATGGTTAAAAGAGATACATTTCACAGCCTCTGCTAGTCTTCATGGGGTAATAAATCCCTGAAACTTGTCTTCATTTCTTTGCAAATTTATTTATTTTTATTGCTTTTCTGTGAATGAACATAGACCACATATCCTTCAAAGTGTAAAATTTCTTATTTCTCAGGGAGCACTTGTTGCAAATTATCCATGGGATGGAACCGATGATAGAAGGTAAGTTCTAAATCAATTAATTTTTTTTTTTTTAACTTTTTAGATGAAAATGCTCATATTCTAGTAAACATCTTTCTATGAAGCACTAATGATCCTTTGCATTTTAAGAGTTGAAGGTTTAGTTAAATGCTTCAATAACTTAATATGGACCTTGAGGTTGCAAAATGATATTGTAGTATGCTGAGATTGGTTTTTCTGTTATTTCAGCAAAAGTTACTTTGCATGTCCTGATGATGAAACTTTCAAATACATGGCAAAGTTGTATAGTGGCTCTCACTTTAACATGTCTCAAAGCAGCGAATTTGAAGAAGGAATAACAAATGGGGCTCAATGGTATTATTCTATTTGAAATTGTAAAATGTACTTCAATTGGATTTTCTGATGTAAAATTTGCAAAACTAATATGAATGATTGTGATTGGTGCAGGTATCCCATCTATGGTGGCATGCAAGACTGGAACTACATATTTGCTGACTGTTTTGAACTGACCTTGGAGATCAGTGACAACAAATGGCCTCCTGCTAATGAGGTCAGCTTCATCTGATGCAATTTGTTTATATAGAATTTGATGCAATTCCAACACACAGTTTGAATTTTCAACAGTGATATATCGTTATTTTTTTTCAGCTATATAACCATGACTTCCTTTTTGGAGTTTACTTACATTTTCATTTCCTTGACATTATTCAGCTTCGCATGATATGGCAACATAACAAAAGGAGTATGCTTCATCTTGTTGCAAGCATTGTCAAGGTAATTGTCAAACTTTTTTATATCTACAAAATTATTGTTATTACCAAAAATTTCAATTTTTAGGTGTACTTTTGGCAATTAGTGTGATAAAAATCTGTTTTCATTTTAAGCGAAATTGATGAAGTGGTCATTAAACAAGTATGGGTTATGCTTTTGCAATGAATCTATTTTGATATATTTTTTTACATATATTTATTTTATGATTGTGAGTGTAGTCAGGAGTACATGGAAGGATCTTTTCGTCAGATTGTGGAGAGCCTTTGCCTGCAACCGTTGCAATAAAGGATATAAATTACACAGTATGTATTACTTTAATATTTCCACAAAAGAAAAAGATATAATATTTTCTAATTTCTAATAATAATATAATGATTAATGAATGATGTACAGATTAAAGCAAGTGAAAGATTAGCTGATTATCACCGTTTATTGGCCCCTGGACAACAATATGAAGGTACAACTCAACCCACACACTTTGATCATTTTGTCAATTTAACCCAAAAACTGAAATCTGTGGAATGCAGTTATAGCAACAATGGCTGGTTACAAAACACGAACAACAACCATCACAATGAAGGAAGAAGCAGTGACACTGGATTTCATACTCGAGCCAGACACCCATTTTTTACCAAATCAGTGTAGTAGTAAAAGTAAAAGTAAAAGTAAAAGTAAAAGCAGTCTGAAAATTTCTGAGCTTTTACCAAAATCCCAGCTGGAGGTGTCTCTAACTTTAGTTGTAGTTTTGGGTTTTCTGTTTTTCCTGATGAAAAGAAAAGCCATCATTAACCATTTCAAACTGCGAAAATCCCAACAACAAAGACGAGTCTCTGCTGTATAAGTATAAGAAGATTCCACAACTGCAAGTCTCTGTGTGTGTGTGTGTGTGTATGTGTATTTAATTCCTATCCAACTTTAACGATGCACACGAGCACATCTCTTGTTAGATGGACCATCAACGTTTAGGTGTACATGTATAAGTGTTGTAAACAATATTATTTTTACACATCACCCAATCATATACCAAAATCAAAGATATTTAGTTCCGGAATTCAACTTTTAAGTTGATAAGCTTTAACTGAGGCTGCTGTAGGAAAATAAAAATTATTTTTTATTTATTTTGTATGCTGTATTTGGTAATTGGTAATATGAGGTGAGATAAACAGATTTGGGTTTAGTTTTTATGACCCGCAAACATGCAACCACCAACCCGTTTATTATACGGGTTGTGTTCGGGTTTGTAAATAATTTCACAGGTTGATCCAGGAACTTGCTAATTTTATCCGATAAAAAAAATAAAAACTATATTTATTAAAAAGAGAAAGTAAACAATGATAAGTAAATATGTGATATTTAGACTTTTTTTTTTGTGATTAATAAACCTGAATTTGACTTATGAATCCGTGAATTCCTATAATTAAACGGGTTGATTTGCTTATGGCTAATTCGGGTTAATACGACACAAATATTTATATAAGTCGTTTTCAGGTTGAGTTTGTATAACTCACCAAGGCACCAATCGATATGATTGCCACCTCTCTTGTTAATTGGTAACAAACATTTTGACCATTTAAGATGGTGAAATAAGTTGCCAAATGTGAGTTTTCCACGTCTTGATCTATTGTTTAATATCATATTCCTTTTATACTCTTAGTCATATTTTTAATTTTAAAACTTTGCTATAAAATATACATTGCTATTTTTATTGCTGTTATTGCTATTTTAAAGATAGTTTTATTGTATAAGCAAGAATTTTGTATAATATAAAATATAAAAAAGTATTCTAAGAAACAAAATAGTTAAATACCTTCTGAAATCGAAGAATAATCACTACAACAATTTGGAGAAACATATGGAGAAATGATGATTTAAACATCTAGAAATAGATAAAAAAAAAATACTAGAAGTTTTTCTAAGCATAAGCTGAACATTTGTAAGGATGAAATTTTTTCTCTGCTTCTTGAAATAAATTCTTCACTTCATGTTATAGAGGGATTTGATCATGAAAATTGGTAACCGGATGTATTACCAGATCTTTCAAAATAATTGTTATCTTGTTAAAGCAAAAGGTGACACACAGAAATATTCGTTTCTTTTTGACAATTGAAGCCACTAGAGAATCTCTGATAAAAAAGACACCATAATTAAAGTAATAAGTGAGGAAAGCTTGTATAATTGAAGCCATCAACTCATTTTGATAAATTCATCGGTCATCGTCATCTTCTAATAGTTTCTTATTTAGATTGTAGCTAAGATGTGTCTGTACACCCATATGAATTTTAGGCAAAGTCACAGCCATAAATGGATTTGATATTTCTTTACCTGAAGCCGAATACTCAGGAATAGTTTCTTCTTATATATATATATATATATATATATATATATATATATATATATATATATATATATATATATATATATATATATATATATATATATATATATATATATATATATATATATATATATAAGAGCTAGGTTCTGGATTGACATCTATTATGTAGATGTGTGGATAATGTTATTCTGTGAGAATGACAAAGAAAATATGTTGTTTGATAATATTAATACGTTCAATCTTATATAATTATTGTAATTATTAATCATTTTCACTAATTAAATCGTTTATAAGGTTATTATACATTTTTTTTAATTATTCTCATTCTGTCAGAATGTTATCAGGATGTTTATTGAGTCGTATTTTGTAAGAATTTAAATAAATAAAAAACGATGCATGAGAACAAAAATGAATTAGAATTGATGATAATCCATTAAAATAACAATAGTTCTGTGAGATTGAATGTATTCACGTTACAAAACAAGATATTCTTTTAGTAATTTTCATAAAATAGCATTATGCACACGTCCATACAATAGTTGTTCATCCACATTATAACCTAGCCTATATATATATATATATATATATATATATATATATATATATATATATATATATATATATATATATATATATATATATATATATATATATATATATATATATATATCATGATTCAT
The DNA here is from genome assembly GCF_002870075.4 of Lactuca sativa. Taxonomy (NCBI): domain Eukaryota; kingdom Viridiplantae; phylum Streptophyta; class Magnoliopsida; order Asterales; family Asteraceae; genus Lactuca; species Lactuca sativa. Next base: position 6,839,619 of record NC_056623.2, on the reverse strand, counting down.
CTTGGTTGCTCAACGGGTAATAATTGGGCACTCAAGAGGGAAGTCTTATGTTCAAACCTTGTGAGTTTGAATCAAATTATGACTAACAGAAATATATGATATAGTTCTAAAAATGAGTGCTTAGTATCGTCGCTAAAAACAAACCCTCTCCCTCCAAACCTTGCAATACTGGGGGAGCTGCAATGGGCAACGGGAAACCCATTTTTATGTAATAGTATGTATTTTTTGAAATGATACTTTTTTGAATAAATTATATAAGATTAATGGTAAAATATGTACAAAATGGTTAAATGGTAAAAGGTGTATAATTTTTTTTTAATGATATAATGTGTATATAATAAATAATTAGCAACCACATGACATGCCACGTGGTTTGTAAGGATGTCAAAAGCTTCTATGGGACCCCGATTCCGTATGAGTTAATTTTTTAAAAAGTTCGGGGGCAGGGGCGGGGGCGGGGGCGGAAGTAAGATTAAACTCTGTTTATTTTTGGGACCGGGGCCGGGAGTGGGTATTTCCGTCTTATACTCCCGCGGTGGCCCCATTTTATATTTATATGAAAAATATATATTTAATATAAAAATATATAGACAATATATGATCTAATTTTAGGTTTTCTTGACTTTCTTTCACTTCATATCATACGACGATACGATAGTGAATTGATCATATATTTTTAGACATGTCATACTTTTTTTTTGTAATGTTGTATTTGTCGTATTTTATATTTGTAAGTTTGTTCGATTTGTCTTTTTGTAATGTTGGATTTTTAATTTTTAGTTATAAAAAAACTAGATTTTAAGCTTTAAAAATTATGAAAAATAGTTTTTTAGCTCAAAATATAACAAATATTTTTTTGTCAAAAAAATCAATTTTAAGCCTATAAAACACGGGAGCGGGGGCGGGGGGAGGGAGTAATGAATTTATTCAGGGGCGGGATCTGGGGCTATGTAAACAGGGGATTCGGGGGCGGTGATAATAACTGATTTTGAGGGCGGGAGCGGGGGCAACTATTTCCGCTCCCGTTTGGTCTCGTTGACATCCATAGTGGTTGGTGACATACTATTATCAGTAACGTAATGATATTTTTTTAAAACAAAATGTGAAGCTTAGAGGTTATACGTGTATAAACACTATAGTTAGTTGACAATTGACAATATATGTACACAAAAACAATTCAGTTGTATTTTTTTTTATAATTCTAATACTTTCTTACATTTATAAGTCATTTTCTCTTATAAAAGTGACAATGACATGAAATATTACTCTCTCTCTCTCTCTCTCTCTCTCTCTCTCTCCCATATTAATAGTCCATATTTTCTTTTTGTTTTGTCCTAAAATAATAGCCTACTTTTAAAAATAAATATCATTTTTACCAAAATACCCTTCATTATGAGTTAACCTACCACAAAATTAAATGCAACAAAATGATGGGATTAAATGCAACAAAAGTGTATAATTGACATTTTATTTAATAAAATTAGTTGTAGTTAATATTTTCTTAATATATGTGTTTTTTGTCTATACACAATAATTTTTAGGCGGAAGAATATATATAATAAAGTAGTTTGATTGTTCGTCTTAGTTATTAGGGTTAGAGAAGTCAAGCAAAGGCCACAATAATTGAGCTCTCATCATTACGTCGGCGTACGTGTCAGGTTTCATGTCTTTATCATATTTAGTGTCTTGAACTTTGTTTTTTTGGTTTGTTGTTTGTAGTCAATAAGAAAATTTTGGTTGATTGTTGAAAAAAAATCAATTGAAAAAAAATCAATGCATCATTCTATATGGACTCGTTTATTTGTCACCTAAATTTGGCAACAGGTAAACAAATTATTAAAGGAGTTTTTACAAAGCTTATAAATTTACTAGCACTTGTTACGAGCTTTTACTATATTTTGGTGGTTTCATAGATTTTCAAACAATTGTTAAATAGTCATCTTATATGAAAAAAACAATAAAATGATATAAATACAAATTAATGGATCCCGTTGATAAAAAACTCACATTGGAAATGTTTTTGAGCTTAATTGGATTTATGAGTTTGGTGTTCAGGTGTTACGGAATTTCTTAACGATTCTCAAACTTCAATTCCAACGGCTATAAAGCGGTAACATTTCTAATATATATATATAGGCTAGGCTAAAGTGTTTTTTACATTTATTGTGTGCTATATAATGCACCAATAGAAATTTAGTAAAATTATATTATTATTTAATTAAATAATGATAGATATTAAATGTTTTCCATAATTGTATGTATATTAAATGATATCCATAATTATAATTTTCTCTTTAAGGAAATTAATTAAATTCGTCATTAATGTCAGCAATAACATTCTTTGAGAATGAATTCGTATTTAGGTTTTTATGTCAGCAATAACATTATTTCAGGACCCACTCACTTAAAATATAATAAAGTTGTATGGAATATGAAGAATGAGGGTGTATTCTAGTATAATATACTCTCGTTTTCCTAGAATACACTCTTATTATTTTATATATGAATTCATTCTGAAAGAATATTATTATTGACATTAATGACGAATTAAATTAGTTTCCATAAAAATGAATTATAAATATGGATATCATTAAATATACATTTAATGTTTACTCAATTCTTATTGGTGCATTCTAGCACACAATAGATGTGAGAAACATCTGAACCTACCTCTTTCTCTCTCTCTCTCTCTCTCTCTCTATATATATATATATATATATATATATATATATATATATATATATATATATATAGAGAGAGAGAGAGAGAGAGAGAGAGAGAGAGAGAGAGTTAGGTTCAAATGTTTTCGGTATCTATTGTTTGCATGTATGATTGATTCTGGACCAATCATTTTTGTTATTTTATGAAAGTAATTAATGCATATTAAATGCTGAAGATGTAATTAATATCCATTATATCTTCAACATGTAATATGCATTAATTATTTTCTTAAAATAACTAAAATGATTGGTCCAGAATCAATCATACATGCACACAATAGATAGTGAAACCAAAATAACCTAACCATATGAATATATATATATATATATATATATATATATATATATATATATATATATATATATATATATATATATATATATATATATATATATATAGGGAGTGGTTCAAATGAGAACCCTAAGAACCATGTTTTAAATGTTTTTATTAAAGACATTTTAGACAAATTAAAAATTAAAATTATATAAAACAAACTTTTTCATTCCCTTATTTACAACTAGTTGCCACTTATTCTTGGAAGTTGCGGGACCACCATCAGACCGCTGTCGGGCCGATGTCGGACCACCGCCGGACTAACAACAAGTTCAATTGTATTTTCAGGTCATATTCACAGCTTAATAAAACAAATATTATAGTTCTAATTTATTTGGTAATACTTTTTAATACATACCCTTTTATTTTTGCAACCAAACATACAAAATATTAATAAAAAATAGATTTATGCCTTGACAAAGTCAATTTTTCTTTTTCTAAATTTTAGATTTCCTTGCGTATTCACAGTTTAAAATTTTCATATTCACAGTTTAATCAACATATTAATTCATTAATACACAACTATATTTTCATACATACATTCATTCATATTTTAGAGCAAAATTTATATCAAATATACAACTTAATACAGTCCATTTACACTTTAATACACAAAAATTCACAACTTAATACAATCCATTTTACAATAATTCAAATATTCAAAGAAGATAAACTCAAACTCTACCATCACCACCAACTACAATACGACATCACCAGCCACAATTGTCACCATCGCAATCATCATTCATTCTAAATCAAATATGTATATAAAATTGTTAATTAACAACTTAAATATTATATTTATAATTCAGTAAACCAATTAATTCACTTATTATAAGTTTACTGCAAAATAATTATAAAACTAATATCTTCTTACATATTTATACAACAAAAAAAATAAATATATTCACAAGAAAACTAAAAAAAAATATTCTCACGTAAATCATTTATATTTTAACATAAAATTTATTATAAATTCACAGCTTAATACATTCAATTAATAGTTTAATCAGAAAAATCACAAATTAATGCAATTAATTCACATTTTTAAACACAAAAATAACAATGTAATACAAAAAATTCACAATTTAATACAGTTAATGCACAGTTTAAACAAAAAATTCATAGATAATGCAGTTAATTTACAGTTTAAAGCATAAAAATCATAGCATAATACATAAAATTCACAACTTATTACAATACATTCATAATTTAATACACAAAAGTATAAATTCACATCCATATTATCAACCTAAAACTCTTAATACAGTCAATTCACAGTTTAATACACAAATTCACAACTTAGTATAATAAATTTGATGTTTAATACATAAAAATTATACATTCATTACTATATTCTTAAATTAAAACTCATATTTCAAAACTTTACTTCACAGTTTAATAAAGCAGTTTATGACACTCATTTAAAGTGTTCACAACTTAAAAGACACTTTTCAAATTTTATAATTTTCATTCACACAAATCATCAAACACCTTGTGTGCATCAAAAAAACCATTCACAATACTTATACAACTCAAGCTATTCATAAATACAAAAAAAAAAAAACACACAGTAGGATTTAGGTTATTCAAATATTAATACATAAGTTTTATACACTTATTCACAACTTAATGTACAACAAACACTATTTACAGTTTCAATTTTTCATTCAGGCAAATCATCAAACACATTGTGTGCATCATGAAATGTTTCTTGATTCTGATTTTTACTAAGCCTTTTAACACATAATAGGTAGCAAAAATGGAGTAAGATGTAAAACACAATAAATAAACATGAAGATAATTGTACAGAGGTTAAAAAAACACTCATATAAGCTCATCATAATATACATGTTGGTAAGAAGATGATGAGTGCCACATTGGTTGTAACAACACCACCAAATCTTAATGATCTTGCTTTGCCACTCGTAAGATCTCATATATATGGTCTCGTCGGATGTTTGTGCTCGTGTAACCGGCCTCGTCAATAGTCAGTGACATTGTAATCGTCGTTGCTGGTGGCGATTAGTAGCAAAATTTACAGATTTGGAGGAGGAAGACACTGCTGGTGGTTCTAAAGTGGTTGAATGGTGGTGGATCTCATAGATCTAGAGCGGAAATCGCACATCTAGATGGTGGCACCGGTGTCGGCTTGGATTCCACCGGAACTCCTTTGTCTGAACATTAGATTTTCTCGGAAATCCTTCCACGTCTCGAGATCCCATCAGAACTCCTTCCACATCACGAGATCTAGCTGAAAAACTTATAGATATGAAGGAGGAAATTGTAGATCTAGCGTCAAAAGTCATAGATCTAGAGGTGGATCTCGTAGATCGGTGGTGGAGACATCGTCACTGGTGGTGGTGGTGGCGGTGGTGTAACAAGCGATGAGAGTGGTGGTGTTCATCAGATTGGTGGTTGAAAGATATAAATGAAGGTTTTTGCTCTAAATGTTAAAAGGGAAGTTGAAGTTAATAAGTTTTAGATGCATCAGGTAATGGTTCAAATGGTTCTTATTCTTTTTTGGTTCTCATTTGAACCTTTACCTATATATATATATATATATATATATATATATATATATATATATATATATATATATATATATATATATATATATATATATATAGGGTTAGGTTATTTTGTTTTCACTATCTATTGTGTGCATGTATGACTGATTCTGGACCAATCATTTTAGTTATTTTAAGAAAGTAATTAATGCATATTACATGTTGAAGATATAATAGATATTAATTACATCTTCAGCATTTAATATGCATTAATTACTTTCTTAAAATAACTAAAATGATTGGTCCAGAATCAATCATACAGGCACACAATAGATAGTGAAAACATTTGAACCTAACTCTCTCTCTCTCTCTCTCTCTCTCTATATATATATATATATATATATATATATATATATATATATATATAGAACCCTCCAAACTATATAGTTTTGATCAATTATATCTAAACTAATCATGATATCTCGTTTACTGTTCTTCTTTAAGCATGTGACTTGCTAAACCTATCGAATTTATGTTTTTTTTCTTCATTGTATCTTAAGAACTTACAGCATTAAAAGTCATGACCATTTACTCAACCTTACTAAATTTTAAATAAAAACAAATACAATAAAAGATAAAAGAAGAATATCCAATAACTCAATCAAGGTTTTCACAAATCATTGGATATAGTTTTTCAATTGAAGGAAAAAACATTTGAGTTATATTCGTTAAAAATATATTTGTTTTTACTTTCCCTATAAACTTCAATGACTTTTTTTTGCAATAAAAAGATATATAATTTATCTTTTTTCCTTCCATAATTTAACTCAATTCAATGGTAATATATTAAAACAAAATTAAGAGAAAATAAAATTTGTTTTGTTTTATTTAAAACTATGTCGTTTAAAAGGTTCTATACCAAAGTTTAGGTACATAAAAGCCACATATTCACTTTTCTCATATATATATATATATATATATATAGACACACACACACACCATACTTCATATAATTTATTTCACATATCCATTATCCATTCTGCTATTAAATTCACACAAAATACTATCATTTCTACTATTAAAATGAATCCAAACAACTATCCCACCAATCTTACACCAAGACCCGGCTGAAATAAATCGTTTGATAGTTGTTCAAGAACACCGATTGCATATGTTTTTTCTTTGGATCAATCGGTTTACCGCAAACGACTTGATGTCTTATAATTTCCCCCGACCCTAACACTTTCACTACCAACAAATACCATAACAATATTACTTCATGCAACCCCTTAGCCAAACCTTAATCCAAAAAATTCTCCTCTCCTAATATGTTTAGGGAAGCCAACTCCAACACCGAAAGTTAAATTTTTTCGGGAGACCCAATCCAAATTTTATTTAATTATCGTTTTTAACTATGTAATATTTTAATTAAATTAATGAAATTTACTTTTTATTATTTTAAATATGTATTTTAGATGTTTATATAATTATAAAATTACATTTTAACATATTAATTAAAAAAAGGAAAAAAAAAATGAAAGGTGGTGTGACACGACCATTTCCTATCGGTTAAGACCGATCTAGGCGGGCTAATATTGTGCCTTATGAGGGTGATGTGTCACTGCACTGAACATGACATTGACAGGGGTGTTTGGCTGCGGTAAGGTACCGCTCGAGAGGATATTGCTGCACTTTATTTTTCTCTGTGTTAACTATTATTAAATTTTATATATATTAAAAAATTACAAAAAATATCAAAATTTATGGTATTTAATCCCTTATAAATAAAGTATAACATTGATATATATTTTTTATTCATATTTAAATATTAAAAAAATGAGGGTGTGAGGTAATGAGAGATGACAATTCCTATCGGTTTTGTGGGGTGAGGGGAGGGTGAGGGAAAATCATATGACACTTATTTGACGGACCAAAAATATGATAACGTATTTATAACACCCGCCGGTGACAGACCTAAAATATAAGTGGGTGAGGGAAGGACAGAGAGAAAATGATGTTGGGCTTATAAAGCATGACAAAAATATTGTGATATGAGCCATCACCCACCTAGTCGGATGTCGAGGTATCAAAACTTCGATGCACATATGTCACATCAACTTATTTTAATGCTCAACCCATAAACAAATTACCAAATTCCAAAGTAAAACATTTTTTTCAAAATACGTCATTACGAATACTAATATGTATACAGGGCCGGTCCAGACGGTGGGCAACCCGGGTGACCGCCCAGGGCCCACGACTCCAGGAGGCTAAAAATTTATAGGCTATGTATATATAAAAAAAATTATTACCTAAATGATTTTTAGGGCCTAAAGTTGGTTGAAACTCAATTTAGCTCAAAATATAAACAATTTAGTTTGTATTTTATTTCTAATTGAAAACGTCTATATTGAAGGGTAATGATATTTTTCTGAATCTTTATTATATTTGTATTTGAGGGACCTTTTTTTTTTTCTTTTCGCCCGGGCCCCATATATGTTTGGACCGGCCCTGTATGTATATAAATATTTACCTAACATAAATAACAAAAATACATTATCCATCGGTGTTGGAAATTAATAAGAAAATCAGATTGAAAAGTTAGCTAAAGAATCAAGGGTAGCCATAATGGAATCGATAGCATTGTGGGAGTTACTTGTTGCAGCAAATGGTAAATGCTTGGACGCTTCAGTTCTATCAAAATAGAGTCCACCGGAAACAAGGTTTTGTTTAGGCTGCGAAGCTAACCAAATAACCGTGTCTGCACCTTCCTCACTCGTTCTTAGCTTCCCTTGCATCCTGAAATTTTTACTCGTAACTCATTATAACTATATATAGTCAGTCTTATTAATTATAGGGTGATTTGACTCTATAAACAGTTAGTGTTGACTTTTTTTTAGCAAAAAATTAAAGACGTACGATTTAGAAAAGGCAGGCAAACTATTGGTGACTCCAGGCGTTTCGGCCCATCCAGGGTGCATCGCATAGAAACCGATCCCTTTGTTGCCATATTTTTCAGCCCATTTTTCTGTCAATGCTACCTAATATATATATACACAACACATTCAATTCTTCATGTATTAGTTTCTTTTTGGCTTAATGGAGAAACAATTCCTTCATAAAGTCAGGGGAAGAAATGATGATACCTGTACCCGTTTGTTGCGAGCATACTGTTCTACTCCATTAAATTCACCATCCTTAAACTGCAATATCACAATAAAAAAAATAAGAGTGCACATCATTTCTCATTTATTGCTCTCTAATGCAAGGGTATTTACGTCTTTTGATAGCCTAATGATTTATCTTAACCTGTAAGTCAGTGGTCAAGGGACTCGTATACATTCCACCTGAGGATACTGTAATGACACGTGCATCACCTTCACATTTTTCAAGCAAAGGAACCAATAGCTCTGTCATGCCATAAGTCCCTAGTACGTTCACAGCAAAATTCATTTCAAATCTGTTTTTTTTTTTTTAAACAAACGGAAAAAAATAAAACAACGTTGTCAATTGAAGGGATATAATGAGAGAAATAAAAGAGAAATGTAAAAAAGAATGATACCCTTCTGATGTTGTTACTCGTGTGTTCTCAAGCACCCCAGCATTGTTGACCTAAGAAAAACAAGTTAGGTGCTGTTTCTTTTTTACTTAATGGGGACACGACTTAATTATTTATTCAGACAAAACTGACTTAATTGAAAAAAAAAAAAAAAAACAGAGCCTACAAGTATGTTGAACGGATGTAGGAGTGGTTACCAGAACATGAACAGGAACATCCTTTTCCTTAAATCTGGAAGCAAAAGACTTGACATCATTGATAGAAGAAAGATCACAGATCTACAAGACCAAAAATGACCAAACTACCCTTCATTAACATTTTGTTATTTCTTTCTTTCATGGTTTTATAAAAATAACAGAACATATATACCTCTAAGTGAACATTTTGGTTGCCTGTGGTAGAATGAATTTTAGAGAGAGCAGCTTCTCCCCTTTCCCTATTTCGACACACCATATACACATTTGCTCCTCTGGTATTAACAATAATAACAATACAATCTGAGAATAGTTATTGTGCAAAATAGTTGTCAGTGTAGAAAAGTCAACTTCTGATTACGAAGAATCAAACCTGATAATTTCTAAATTAAAAATGATATTAGTTTTTTGTGGCCAAAATGTTCCTATTCTTATATTCATCAAACAGTTTTGAAGTTTACTATTTGACCCTCAAAAGTCAAAAAGGTTTGACTTTCTTGTGTCATCTCATCAAACATTTTGGTTTTATACCACAATATTAAACCGCTTACAACATAGTTTAAAAAATCAACCAAGACAACAATATTAAACAATATGAAAAATATATTAGTTAAAAATAGTATCTCTGCAAATGTGTAGGGATGATTGTTGTATTTTATTGAATCAAGAATTTAAGATAAAGCACCTGGATGCAAGACCCTCAGCAGTGGCATAACCGATTCCAGAGTTAGCTCCTGTTACTACGCAATTCTTTCCATCTATTCGAGTTGCCATATCTTCTGGTTTGAAATTCTTTGAGTGTTCCCTAAAATTGAAACAATCCCATATGTGATGATGTCATAAATACTAGTTTTGAAACACTAAAATCCTGCACGATGTATTATAAATCATGATGAAGGAAAAAAAAAGTTATAAACTCTAGCTTTCAAATGCTAAAATCCTAGCAATCGAAGCAAAACCCTAGATCAAGATACAAACCCATCATTAATCCTAGTAAATAACACCAAATCTTGCTAACCGAAAGACAGATAACCACTAAACACTTAGAATCCTGAAAACTAAAACAAAACCTATGATCAAGATATATATCATATCTAAACAGCAGGAGATTATGAACATAAATCATGTTGTTGAAAACTGAGCATTCATTGCTGTTCGCATCCATATTACTATTCTAATAAAAAAGCACAGTTCCATCAAATTTCCTGATCCTCCATATAAATTTACTAAATAATAAGGATTTCGGTACAAACTATGGAAATCAAGTAAATTGAGGGAAAAGCAAAACCGTATTTCATAATATATGAAATGATATGAGTATTCGTTACTCACAAGAATCCAGATTTTGTGAAATTGAGGTACCCATAAATGCCGAAAGCAGTTGATCGCCATGTCTGCATCAGTGAAATGTACAACAAGAAGGAAAACTAAACCTTCAAACAATTTTGTCGACAACGTATACAAAATTTGATGGAAAAATGTCAATAAATGAGAAATCGTGGGGTTTAAAGTTGACCTTGAGGATGAACATTGCAAGTAATCCAAGTGAGATACGAACATGAAGGCGCAGCGTAAATGTTGGTGGTGTTGATTGCATTTAACTTTGATACTGTCTTCAAGATTCTTGATGTTCTACAGAACCGCTGAAATTTCGATATGTGAAGAACTTTGAGTACTTGAATTTCTCTATGACCACGTACACCTTGATCTTACCATACATTTTCTAATTTAGAATTTCGAGTTTCTACCCATATTTTATTGATTGTTTATTAAAAGACATATCATTAAACTTATCGTGTTTGTTTTAAAAGATCACACACCTTTTCTCAATTATTTTTTTTTTTTTTTTTTTTTTTTTTTTTTTTTTGCATTAAGGAAATAAACTCTTATTTTTCTGTTTTAAAACATCATTACGTGTCCTGATACCGAGGAAGCCTATAAAATGTATGTCTTAAACACTATTGATCATCCAGAATTATCCTTCAAATCAACCCTTCGTTCCGATTACAAATCATACACCCAAATTGTGAGTCTCAAACAGAACACATCACTACAAATGTAGCTTCAATTTGCAAGACCCATCAAACGGGCAAACTCATATGATTTACGAAGCCTTCATGGAATTGAGAAAATATGTCTTCGTTCCGACACCATGTCCATCGCATCGACTGTGAAACTTCATTAATTCAAAAATTCTATTTGATATTAGGTTCAGATATCGATTTCAAAATCAATTTCAATTTCACTGAATCATTAAATTCATCTAGTTTATCTTCATTGATTTTTGAACTGTTCTTCATCTCAAATCAATTAAAACCTTCGATTGCAACCATGAAATCCGTTTCTAATTACGATCTATTCACAAATAGATTCATCTAAAATCTTCAATTTTCATGTCTCATACGAATAGATTTTAATATGAAATAGGTCCTCCTTAGGCTTAACAAGATTAAAACAAAAAACTTTGAAGTGTACACAATCTGTTCGATGAAATGCCAGACTCATAAAAACGGGTATTTTTACCAACATCATTGCCTCCAAGAACTGATGGGATGATTACAAATTGCCTGGTGGTGGGATTGGATACATCACAAATTAGATATACATATCGTAATAAAAGAAGTCAGGAGAGATTGATGATTTTTTATATAGGACGGTGAAACGCGGGTCACTCAAAAGGGAACGACAATGTTTGGATATAGATTTGAATTGCAAAGCAGAGGCAACAAGAAGTCGGAGAAGGATTTCGATTAAAAACATCATCGTTTGAATCTATTAAAGCTACTGACCGGTTGTTCTTGGTGTTCTGGGTTTTTTTGATTTTGGATATGGTGTTCACCATTTTTTGAGTGGCGTTGAAGAAGATATGTATTTAAAGGGTAATGGTTCGGATTGATTGAAAGATTGGGGTATAAGAAACCGAAATGAGGCTACAATGAGATTAAAACCTGCTATGGTCGGTTAAGTGACTTTTTTAACAGGTTAAACGAGAGTTCATTCCCTTAATGTACAAAAAAAAATTGGGTGACCTTTTAAAACAAACACGATAAATTCGATGAGATAATATGACATTTGCCCTTTATAGAACTAGAACTAAAAGCACCTTATTTTTATGCGAACAAAATGGAATATATGAAAAACTTAATTCATGTTGTTTTTATGAATATAAGATTGTAATTGCATTTATATTAGAGAAAATTGTAAATTTAGCCTAAAATACTAATTACTTTTTGGAAAATAGTCAACAAAAACCAAAGTTGCATTTTTAACCACTAAAATCACGGATTAAGCTCATATAAGAACGTATAAGTGGTTTTTTCTGTATAAATACCTCATTTCCCCTTGTACGTTCGCAGATGGATTAAGTCCTGATTTACTCTCCTTTTCAACTGCGATTTCGTGTTATTTTTGTATTTTTGTATTTTTTTATTTTGACTACGAAATTGATAGAGTTTGACTACAAAACAACCTTATTATATATAAACTTTTGCAAAAAATTATCAATTTAGTTGTTATTTCTTTGGAAAATTAGTTTAAAACCTCTCTAAAAAAATGAATGAATATTTGGTTTGCATTGTAACCGGTGGGAGGTGAAAAGTTATTGAAACAAATCTTGAATACGTATGTCCGTAGGGAGGTATTTATGAATTCGCTTTGATATTTTCTGAGTATATTAGTTATAGTGAGTTTTTATCTTTGGCGAGAAAGAAACCCAGTTTGTTAGAAAAATATAATATTAGTCTTTGTTTCCATCATCCTGAATTGAATCAGTATATAGTCATAGTTGAAGACATGGATGTTAGAATGTTGATCAATGTAATCAAATTGAGTGGAGGAAGGGTTGTGAAAGTGTCACACCCCCGAACCAAACGACGGAAACGTCCGAGGGCTCACGTGACTAAAGTTGAATATCATCATAATGAATATACATAAAACATAACATAAACATCACCATGCATCAATATATTACAACTAACATTGTTCACATCAAGTACATTGTCTAAATATTACATTTCCATAACATAAATTGTTTGATAGTTTTCAAAACATAACATCCTAACACACTTGGTAATGTTCTTCAACTTATCTGTTACCTGAGAATACAAGTTATTTTGAAAACGTCAACATATGGAATGTTGGTGAGTTCATAAGCAGGGTTGATATGAAAATGTTTTGTGCAATTTATAAAACCTAGAAAATCTGATATTTTCTGAAACGACCATTGTTTATAGAAAAGTGTGAAGATCCATAGGTTTATGCATGAATGATTTCAAAGCGTGTATAAATGAGAAGTTTTTGCATTATAGTTATTGAAAATACAAGTGAATAGTGTTGATTTCCCCCGAAAAACCTGATGTTTTCCGATAAAATAGTTTGATTGTTTCGAATTATTATACCGCCACAACGAATGATTATGAATTCCCTTGATTACTTAGATAGTATTGGATTTATTATGTGAGTCGTTATAACCATGCATGATAATGACTAGTTCGTCTGTCTTGGCATTCTGTTGAACGTCGGAATTGATCTTAAGATTTTGTCACCCTAGATTGGCCGAGTCTAACTGTAGCGAACAACTGAGGTGTGAGGGAGTCACCCCCGTATAGATCTATACACAAACTCTCGCTCTCCCTCCATGAGACTTTGATTATAACTACAGACTACGACCGACACTTAAAGGTGTCGCCCATTATTACTCAGTTAATCCAAACGAATTTGTTTACTCTTGATTAACGACCTGATTTTGTTTACTTGAATAGAATGTAAGCCTAACAGACGAGGAGAAGAAGATTACGAGGTCCTATTAATCACGTATGTTATTTAAGGCTGTTGAGTATACGAAGGATGCGTTGGCACATTTCGCATATGATTTATTTGGACCTTTCTAGCAATGCTAATGGGCCACTAAGGCCCAATAACACGTAAAAGCCATTGAGGGTCCCTTAAGCATGTAATTGGGTCGCAGGAGGCCCAATAGACATGTATTATTATTGTTAGGCTCAAAAGTCATGTTAATGGGTCACAAAGGCCCAATAAGCATGATTAGAATCTTTCAAGCTCAACAATTTGAATATTTACTTATTTTAGGTATAGTATAATTGTCGGAAGTTTGATTGAACAATTGTTAAATCGCGAAGGCACGAAGCTTGTTGATTGTTTTTATAACGATCTTAAAATATATGTATATTTTTCATTGTAAATTCATAAGTCATAATTTGGTATTTTTGGCCCAATATTTTAAAAATAAAATAATTGACTCAAAAATATTGGTTTGACCTATTCAGCCCTTCTTTAATAAAAATTGACAATCTTAGTCCCTTTTTATAAATAAAAATGACATTTTAGGCCCTTAAACTATTTTCTTGGCATTTTTGGCCCATAGACTTATTTAAATAATGTTTTTAACCCAAAATTTTCTTTTTGACAGTTTCAGCCCCTTTAGGAAAGGATTTTCATTTAAAGTCCAAACTTTTCACAACTTTTACAATTTTTACCTAAAATCCAAAAACTTTGCATTTTTGATCCTTTTTGGCAAAAAGAGTCCTTTTAACCCCTGAAATAGATTTATATACCTTTTTACCCACTGTTTTGAGAAATTTACCATTTCAGTCCCTTAAAGCCCATTTTTTTGCAAATTTGGGCCTATGGGTCGAAGAGCCCAAAATTTGGCCCAATAGGCTACAATTTACATTTCTAGTCCTTTGAAGAACATAATATTCATAAAAACTTCTATTTTAACTGTTTTGACCATTTGGGTCCTTATAAAACCATGAATGACAACTTTTAACCCAATTTTTGTTTATTTGACAAATATATATATATATATATATATATATATATATATCGGTCGACATTGGTGCCTTCGACCCATTCAAACAAGAGGAAAACTCACCTCGCATGCTAAAGCTTACTGCAAGAATCCCTCGCTGCTGCCCTGACGACTTTCCAGGCTAACAATTACCAAAAAAAATGTAACATCCCGACTTCCAGGTATAAATTTAAATGTTTAATATATTCATTTAAATATGGCAACTCAATGAGTTGGAGGCCTCAACTCGTCAAGTAGAGACTAAGATTTACCGCAAATGTTCCCAATCGGGGACCCCGCCGTCTTGCGGCTTAATGAATCGGCCACCACATTGGTCTTCCCTGGGTGGTATAGGATCTCATAATCATAATCCTTCAGCACATCCAACCATCTTCTCTGTCACTATCACCGCTATTTTTGGTACCGCTATTTTGGACCGCTATTTAGTACCGATATTTTACCAACTACCGATAACCGTTATCCCACCGCTATTGACTGCATATATATATATATATATATATATATATATATATATATATATATATATATATATATATATATATATATATATATCGGTCGACATTGGGGCCTTCTACCCATTCAAACAAGAGGAAAACTCACCTCGCATGCTGAAGCTTACTGCAAGAATCCCTCGCTGCTGCCCTGACGACTTTCCAGGCTAACATTTACCAAAAAAATTGTAACATCCCGACTTCCAGGTATAAATTTAAATGTTTAATATATTCATTTAAATATGGCAACTCGACGAGTTGGAGGCCTCAACTCGTCGAGTAGAGACTAAGATTTACCGCAAATGTTCCCAATCGGGGACCCCGCCGTCTTGCGGCTTAATGAATCGGCCACCACATTGGCCTTCCCTGGGTGGTATAGGATCTCACAATCATAATCCTTCAGCACATCCAACCATCTTCTCTGTCACATGTTGAGGTTCTGCTGATCCATCAAATACTTTAGACTCTTGTGATCGGTATAAATAGCGAACCGCACCCCATACAGATAGTGCCTCCAAATCTTGAGGCCAAACACCACCACCCCCAGCTCCAGGTCATGTGCGGGGTAATTCGCCTCGTGAGGCTTCAGTTGCCACGAGGCGTAAGCAATCACATGACCCTTCTGCATCAATACCGCACCTAGCCCTGAAATCGACGCGTCACAGTACACCACTAAATCATCCAACCCCTCAAGTAGTACTAGAATCAGAGCCTCGCATAACCTCTGTCTTAGGGTCTCAAAAGCCATCTGCTGATCCGCACCCCACCGAAAAGTTACATTCTTCTTGGTCAAGCGGGTCAATGGCACAAAAATCTTGGATAAATCTTCGGTAATAGCCCACTAAACCCAAGAAGCTACGAATCTCTAATGCGTTTCTTGGCACTTCCCACCGCATCACAGCCTCCACCTTGGCTGGATCGATCGAAATACCCTCCTGATTAATGATATGCCCTAAAAACTATACTTCCCGCAACCAGAAATCACATTTGGAGAACTTTGCGTGAAGCTTCTGCGCCCTCATGGTCTCCAGTACCTCCCTCAAATGTTGCTCATGCTGCTCCCTGGTCTTAGAATAGACCAGGATATCATCAATAAAAATGATCACCGAACGATCCAACATCGGTCTGCACACCCTGTTCATGAGATTCATGAACACTGTTGGGGAATTGGTGAGCCCAAAGGGTATCACCACAAACTCATAATGCCCATACCGAGTCCTAAAAGGCGTCTTCGGTATATCCTCATCTCGAATTCTCATCTGATGGTATCCCGACCGAAGATCAATTTTGGAAAACCAAGACGCACCCTGCAGCTGATCAAACAAATCATCGATCCTTGGCAACAGATAACGGTTCTTCACCCTCAGTTTGTTCAGCTCCCTATAATTGATGCACATCCTGTGCGATCCATCCTTCTTTTTCACGAAAAGGATCGGTGCTCCCCACGATGAACTGCTCGGACGTATGAACCCCCGGTCTAGCAGCTCCTGAAGCTGCATAAATAACTCCTGCATCTCAGGTGGTGTCAATCGATATGGTGCCTTTGCTTTCGGAGCGGCATCATGCACCAAGTCGATACGAAACTCCACCTGCCTCTCCGGAGGCACTCCTGGTAACTCTTCGGGGAAAACATCCCGAAAGTCCTGCATAATAGGCACGCTGCCCACATCTGTAGTGGTCTCCACCCTCGTATCTGAGATATAAGCCAGAAATCCCATACATCCTTTCTGTAGAAACCTCCTAGCCCTTGCAGTCGAATAGAGAGTCGGCCCCTTCAAGGCTCTCACAATGGATAACCAGTTCTCCCCCACTTAGGGTTCAAACCCTAACCAGCTGGCACTCGCAATCAATTATGGCCCCATTGCCCCCCAACCGGTCCATCCCTAAGATCACCTTTAGCCCCCGCAGCAGCAGCGAGATCAGATCCACGTGAAACCTCTCACCCAACACATTTAGGACGTAATCCTGATACACCATCGCAACACTCATAGTGCGGTCATCTGCAATTTCTACCTCGAGCGTGGAATACAAAGTTCCCGATGCGTCCCGGAACTTCTAGCTAAGCGCAAGTGACAAGAACGATCGGGTAGCACCCGAATCAAACAAGACATCAGCAGACATACCATTGACCAGGAAGGTCCCTATACAAGCAAAAAGTACACATATGTCATACAAATAATAAGAACAAAGAATAATAGATACGTACCAGCCACAACATCCAAAGCTGCTCGAGCCTCCTCGGTAGTCAGCTAAAATGCACGGCTCTTCACCGCTGGAGCTTCCGCCTTGACAGGGCGGCCATCGGTAATCCTCGTCGTGGCGGGTGTGGGCGCTGCCGCTACTCCTCCCCCTGCTGGCAACCTTGGATAATCGGCCCGCTTATGGCCGGTCTGGTTACAGTGAAAACAAATCAAGCCCTTCTTGGGGCAACCCCTGCTCAAGTTGCCATGTTGGCCACATGTATAGCATCCTGAGCCTGTTACTCGTCAAGCTCCACTATGCGGCTTACCTCACTTGGCGCACCGGCCCCGACCCTGCTGGCCTCTACTAGCTAAATCTGAGGTCTTAGGCTTTCTAACCTGACCCACTGCTGTCTGTGCTTGCTCGGGCTTCCGCTTGGTGCGGAAGTCTAACTCCATCTCCCGCTCACGAGCCTTCTCCACCATCTCGTTCAGGGTCTTACACCCTGTGAAGCTCACAAAATTCATGATATCATCCCTCAGCATGGAATGATACCTCGTCCTCCTCATGTCCTCATCGGTAGCATACTGCGGAATCAACAAAGCTCGTTCCCGAAACTTGGTGGTGATCTCCACCACAATCTCGATAGTCTGCCGAAGGTCATGAAACTCCCTCACGAGTCGTTGCACCTCAATGGCTGGTGCAAACTCCAAATCGAATTGCCAAACAAACTAGGCCCAGGTCATCTCAGCCACATTGTCTGCTCCCACCTGACTCGTAACCTCGCCCCACCAATCTCAGGCCATGTCCCTTAGCATACAAGAAGCAAATCCCACCTTTGCAGCATCCGGGCAAGAACTCGTGCGTTGGGCATTCTCAATATCCGCCACTGCCGGCTAATAATGGGGTCCCTAGCCCTGAAAAACTCTGGCGCCCTACACACCTTGAACTCCCGGAATGAGGGAGTTCGGGCCCCATCCTGACCCGAAGTAATCTCAGCCTTGAATTCCCTGAGTCTCTCTTCCATGATCTCCATCATGCCCTCCTTGACTGTCCCAAAAATGACTGGGGTAGCATCAAGGATGCCCCTGGTAACCTCGGCTGCAATAAGCTCACGCAACCTCTCATCAAACCCGTCGGCAATGTCGCCTGACCCTGCCCCATATCCAGATCCAGATCCAGATCCCGATCCTGATCCCCCTGCTCCAAATCATGTCACCACCATGCTGAACTGAAAAGGCATAAATCGTAACGATCAGGATTTCCATATAAGGGACCTTCCCACGCCAGTCCTCCTTGAAGTCGTCAGATCTAACATTGGTTCAGGTACAGGTCATGTGCTTTCAGTAGTACGGGCACAATACTACCTTCCACACCTTCCTGTACCTTTCCCCAATGCTATACCTGATACCTCCAATTCGTTCCGTTACTGACCCATATTCCACAACTACCGCATACATCAATCTCAGGCTGTCCTAAGATTTACTCTACTCATACCAATGAATGCAATCATGACAGATTGGAATCTACCCTAGGACCACAACCATAAAAGGAACAGGAAATAAGGCCAAATCAATCATTCTGAGGCTATAAGCTCCTAACCGTATACAATTTTAAAGACATACACATAGAAAATTTCCATACGATCATCAAACTCAAATACCAATATATCATGGCGAACACATTGGGAAACTACTTACTCGGCTTGGCTGATCACATGCATTGCACTCTCATGCTTTCATTTATTTCAAAATCCTTTTATGTTATTATATATATATATATATATATATATATATATATATATATATATATATATATATATATATATAGGCTTAGGTTATTTTGTTTTTACTAAGTATTGTGTGCCAGAATGCACAGATCTGGACCAATGGATGAAATTAATCAATGGACATGATTTGAGAGTGTATGATATTACAATGGGGTAACATGTAGCATATAATCACACAATTTTAAGCAAAAGGGTATTTTGGACAATTAACTACATTTATAAAAGGAAATTTTCGGATTTTTAGGGATGATTAATTATCGTAATTTAAAAAAATCTGAATTTTTTAATTAATCCAATTTCAAATTTTTACCGATTTTATTTTGTCAGAATATTTTTTGTTAGAATGATGTTCTTTCAGAATTTTATTCTAATAGAATATTATTTTGTTAGAATGATGCTCTTTCAGAATTTTATTCTAATAGAATATTATTGAAGAATAACAAAATTTTTGAATCGGATGTTGAAAAATAACAAACATTCTAATATATTCTTATACATCCAAACTTAAATACAAATTCATACATATTCTTATAGACTAAAATATTTATACATTTTAATATAATTATACATATTCTAAAAGAATATCAAGGTCTTCAACGCTTTCTTCCAGCCATTCCTATCACAAATACAACAAAAACTAAAAATTGTTAAAAACATGTTACTTGCAATTAACTATCACTTAATATATTCTGGTAGAATACATAGAATATGACAGAATACATATAATACATTCTGGCAGAATATATCGATTTTATTCCGGTAGAATACATTTTGATAGAATATATAGAATACATTCAAAACTATTGTATTTACTGCTAGTAATTCTGACAGAATGCATACCACAAGGTTAAATTCTTTAAATTCTCTTTCAGACATTTCAACAAACACTTGTTAGACATTATCATCAAACAAGCCAAAAACCATATTTGATTTACTTGCAATAGTTTACCTATAAACATAATTTCTAGCAACATGATTTAGAATGCATACCACAAGGTTGAAAGAGTAAATTAATTTGTGTTGATGAAAAATAAAAAGGCACAAACAAACTAGAATTGTATTCCATAACCGAAAGAAAAAAAAAATATATGGCAGACCCATTAAAGCATAGAAACATATATGAAATCAGGGATGACAACAGTCTAAACCCAAGAATCCCAAATGATAATAATATATCAAAAAGGTACATCAAAAGGGCTGTACATTGGCACATAAAATTCAACAAATAAAAAACTAGATAACAGCCAATACTTCATATAATTAAATATGGAACATGCGAGAGATAAATAAGCATAAATTGAAAACTTCTTTTTATGCCACAATTATGATGAAGGAATGATACCAATATTTTATTTGTCGACAATTCTAAGAAAACACAAAATTGATTTATAATCTTGATTTCATGCGTTTCACATTAGCAAATATAATGAAATCAAAAATTGAGTATAAAACACATACCAGGCTACGATTTGAAATGAAACTCCTTCTCTATTATCCGAAAGCTGTGGTGTTAGTGTAAGACGACAATGGCGGACCTATTCCGACAATGAATAATAGTGTCCGACAGTAGAGAATGGGGAGGAAGAGGCGGCAATGGTGATATGACGTAGGTGATGATGAAGAACGTGATGAGGGAGGTCAACGACTAATAGGGTTTTTAAACTGATTTCTCTAATTTTTAAGGGATATTAAATGTTTTAAATCTTTACCATAATTAATTCTAGTCAAGATTACTATCATACCCTTACTTATTTAATAAATTAATAAATTAATTGCTAATTTGTGATTAGTGCATTTAGGCACACAATATTTGCTAAAAACATTTGAACCTATCTCTCTCTCTCTCTCTCTCTCTATATATATATATATATATATATATATATATATATATATATATATATATATATATATTGAAAACAACTATACCATTTCCTCAGTTTGAGTCGTGACACACCCAAGAGTGTGCCGGAATCCCTCACACCAAGGCTCTGATACCAACTTGTAATGACCCAAATTTTCAAAAGAAAATTTTCATTTTTAATTAGTCAAACATATTTCCAATAACCATGAAATCCCAAAATAGATTGTTTTCAAATCCACATTCATTACAACTTTATTCAAAAACATCAGAGTGTCCCATAAAATATCGGTGAGAGAGTGCACGCCGTGCCATCAAGCCTTGCCCTTGCCCTTGGGCTCAGATGTACCTGAAACAAATCCACAAACTGTAAGCTAATGCTTAGTGAGTTCCCCAGAGCATACACCACATACAATCCACATAACACATATCGTATTAGCTAATAAGTTATCTTTACCACATAACATTAGCTAAAATCTATATCTATCACATAACATATCATATTAGTTGTAATCTATCTCTACCACATATCCCTGCATAAGGATGCCATGGGCTCCCCCACATGGTCTTACACCTAAGTGCCATGGGCTCCCTTTATGGTCTTTCCCTGCCGGATGGCCATGGGCTCCCCTACATGGTCTTACATCCAAGTGTCATGGGCTCCCCCATGGTTTTTCATGCAAACATCACATAATCACTAGCATACAACTTAGCACAAAGCTAACTATCATACCACATAACTCTACTACCGCCAGCGTATCACATATCATAAACTGGGTCGGCCTTGGTGCCTTAGACCAATGGGAATGGTGAGAAGACTCACCTCTGTCCGAAGAATCCGAAACTGCTCTCCTAACTGTCCGTAATCTCCCGTGTTGATCAGTAATATTAAACCATGTTAGGACATCACATAGGAAAAGGGAAACCCAACCCTAAGTCCTTCTATGAAGGCCCAAATATCCTTTCTTTGCTAATGGGCACAAAGCAGATGATATGACTCACAAATCCCATAATGCAACCATGTCTAATAACTAATTGAGGTCCAAAAGCTCCAAGGCCCAAAACAGATTTGGGCCCAACTATGATGCGGACGCTCGGCGTACCATCCTGGTATGCGCAATGTACTAGGGTCTAGGACTACGCGCGATGTACACTAGGTTACGCCCAGCGTACAACCAGATTAAGCACTTTCTCCATTAAGCTAGATCTAAGTTTGTTAAGACATCCTAAGGCATAAAGTTGGCAACTTTATGCCTTTACATGGTTCATATACACCCAACACTTCCATTAAGACCTTTTCAATGTCTTTAACCCATGCATGAGGCCAAAACTTCCTTCAAGACTCCATTTTTATGATACTAAAAGACCAAGGGACCCTAGATCTGTCATTCCCATCCTCTGAAGCTGCCCAACTCCCCAATGGAGTTCCAAAATCAACCAAAAGGGACAAGATAGAAAACCCTAGCTAGATCTAGAGATTTAAGATGAAAGATCCAAGATTTTTACCTCTAAAAGCTTTGCAAGATGACCAAGATACAGGTTCCTGAAGCACCAACTCGTCCCAAGCTTGCTTGACCACCTCTTCTCCTTGGAATGTACACTAAAAGGCCTCAAATGCACTCTTTAAAGCTAAAAAATGGTCTCATAACTTTCTTTGGAGTGTAAGAACGTTCTAAGGGTGTGGAGGCTCTCTAGGTTTAAGTCTAAGGGACTTAAGGTTGCTTAAATAAGCCTCATGTCCAAAAATTAGGTTTTTGGACCCCTGGCACGTACGCCCAACGTACGTCCAGCTCCACCGCGACTATGCATGCATAATACGCTCAGTGTACACTTAAGTATGCCCAGCGTACTTAAAGGAACAAAAATGCTAAAATAATAATTCTTGAGGGTTTCAAGTCATACCAGATTTAGGGTGTTACATAGTTTCCCGCAGGTGCTGCACTGAATCTGACCCTGTTGGCCTCTCAAAATCTTATCCGAAATCTTGGGTCTCTTCCCGAGACCCTTCAATATATGAAACTGATCTGGTCCCCTCTTCCTAATGTGCTCCAAGTCAATATCCTGTTCTCGGGCTCTAGAAGTCTTATCATTCAGGGTCTCGCAGCCCGAGATACTCAAGATCTCCCTGCTATCATTCTACAGTATGTCATTATACCTTACCTTCTTCATTTCCTCATCTGCTGCATACTGCGGTACCAAATAAGCTCTCTCCCGAGACTTGGCAGTGATCTCTGCCATAGTCTCAATAGTCTGGCGGAGATCTCATAACTTTTGCGCCAACTGTTGCGCCTCAAACGCCTGGGCAAACTATGCCCGAAATCTGGTCGAAAAGTTATCCCATGACATAGCATCAACCACATTATCATCCAACTCACTACCAACCCCTTCCCATCAATCATGTGCCATATCCTTCAGGAGGCAGGAAGTAAGTCGGACCTTGTCCCTCTCGGGCAACAACTAGTACGAAAAGTGTTGGCGACATCTGCCAACCATCTGCTGCTAGCAATATGGTCCCTAGCCCCATGATAACCTGGAGGTTCACAAGATCTAAATTCCCGAAACATCAACATACCCGTCCCTATCATGTCCGCTATCTCAGTGCGGAATGCACTCAACCTCTCGTCAAGAATCTGCAAAATGCCCTCCTTGACCATACCGAAGATCACAGGAGTCTGGTAAGTGATACTCTGTGTAATCTTAGATGGAATGAACTCCCTCATCTGATCATCAAGCTTGATCCCTCACCCGCACCATAACTACCATCTGGTCTACCACGTAGTGTCACCATACTCAGAAATATACCATAACAATCATCAGAATACTCATCATAACTCGAGGGATCTCACACACTACAAGTTCCTTGGGTTCATCTCAGCCTTCCTTAATTCAAGTACGGATCCTCTGCTTTCAGTAGTACGGGCTCATACTACCTTCCACATCTATCTGTACTTTCCTCAAAACCCGCCTTAACTCCACCAAGTCCCTTTAACTGCTACTGCTCTCTGCGCTAATCTCATCCTAGGCTTGCCCTAGGATAATCACCGACCCACTCTCCGCCATCAGCTGCATAAGAAGTCCCTGCTACCTTTCCCTAACTAGCTCGCGAATACCATTACGTATTACTAAGACCAGATAATTCTTTGAATTAAAAGGTTTGTCCCTACAACGGTTAGACTCAGACGAGAGCTGCGAAATAGGGCTAAACCTAACCTTCTGAAATTATTAAGTCCTCATAATATGCAACTTAGCGTATTCGTTTACTAGTTAATTAAAGATAACTGGAACTCCTAAAAGCAAAAACCAAGCAACATTCGAGCATTGAGTAAACAAAATCAAGCATATCCTTCTCAGGATATCATCTTACTGACTAATCAGTACTAGCATACAGCTTAATAAGCTCATAAAACAAGCATATAAGGCATCCTTCCTAGATCCTTAGCCCTAAACTAGCATGCAGTTCTCATACACATATAACAGGCATACAAGGCATCATTCCTAGATCCTCATCCCTAATCTAGCATGCAGTTCTCATAATCATATCATAACATAAACTTGTATGGGTAATTTGGGAGTACTTACTTGAGCTCGGCTGATTGCATGCACCACACCCTTTTTCTCTTTTTTCAAAATCCTTTTTGTAAAATTGGTTTTTCTTTTAAAAAAATTATACCAAGTCCTCAGCTTGAGTTCAGACACACCCGAGAGTGTGCCCGAATCCCTCAAACCAAGGCTCTGATACCAACTTGAAACATCCCAAAAATCATAACCAAAAATTTCATTTTTAATTATTAATAAAACCATATTTATCAAGTGTTACATCAAAACATAAAAGTCAAGTATCCAAAATCATCATAATCAATATATCATGTCAACACATATAAAAAATATAAGAGTAATCATCCCAGGCTGAAATATTATGGTGTGTGCAATGCAGTCATCCCGAGCTCTTCCCCTTGCTACCAGAAGCACCTAAAACCAGAACTGTAAATGGTAAGCACGAAGCTTAGTGAGTCTCCCTAAACTACCACATACCATACACATGTCACATAAACATGTCGTGGGCCCCGCTCTGCTACATCGGGCCCCGCCCAACATCGAGCAAAGCTCGATATACACATGAACATATCAAAAATTACATAAACATAATCACATAATCATAAACATATAAACATAACATGGGCCTTGCCCGCTACATCGGGCCCTGCCCGGCATCAGACCATAGTCCGACATTGGGCCCCACCCGACATCGGACGGAAATTTGGTATACATATAAACACATCAATAAATACATATAACGTAATCACATAACATAAACATATAGACATTCCTCGGGCCTCGCCAGTCATCGGACCGAAATCCGGAAACATAATAAACATTCACATAACATAAACCTATAAACATTCTTGGGGCCCCGTCCGGCATCGGACCGAAATACAGAAACATATAAACATTCCTCGGTCTTTCCCCGACATCGGACCGAAGTCTGAAAACATATAAAACAAGCACATGCAAGAATCACAAAGACATCAAGCATACAAACATTCCTCGAGCTTTCCCCGACATCACATCGAAGTCCGGAACACATATACAACTACATCGGGAACTGCCCGACATCAGAACTTAGTCTGGAATATGATAACATAAATAAATGGGCCGATATTGGCACCTTAGACCCGTTCCTATAGGAGAAAACTCACCTCGCACTGCTGAAGTCCCGCGGATAAAAATCTAGCTGCCGGATGATAGATTCCCGAACTATCAACATCAAAACAAAACCCAATTAACCATTTGGGTTTCAATGCATAACTATAATTCCATACTTGGGGTAAAAGGACCATCTTACCCCTAACCTAGCTTGGTACAGGACCCAGGCCCGAACTCATTCTCTGAAGGCCCAAAAGTCAAACAATGATCCAAGGCCCAACATATGGCCCAATTTTCCAAATTGGGCCCAAACCTCTACATGGTCTTACCTTAAGGCCCATCCATTTGTTCTAGTCTAAACACTTGGCATTCAAATGGTCCAATATCTCATAATCATCAAGGCCTAATTATGGTCTATCTATATTGGGCCCAAGGCTTTCCAATGGGCCTTATCCTAAAGCCCAATCAAAATATTCTAGTACATATACTTGTTCTTGGATGACCCATCAATAGCCCAATCACCAAAGCCCAAAAGAAAAGCCCAACTCAAGGCCTAAACAAAATTAGGGTTTTCACATAAAATGACAATTAGGGTTAAGAGTTCTTACTTAACCCATTAAGGACTTAATCCATTAAGTCCATCACTCCACTAGGCCAAACATATAATGTAATTGGGCATAAGTCATACTTCAATCCACTAGTCCAAACGCAGGTCCCGACAATCCAAAACTAACATCTTCCAAAATTAGGGTTTTTTAAAACCTAATTAGGGTTTCTAACCCAAGCAGATGCCAATTAGTCAAACGGTTAGGCTTTTAGGTCAATTAGGGTTTCATTAGGTCAATTAGGGTTTCATTAGGTTGGGCACCACCCGCCACCACCTCGGGTGGTAGTGGTAAACGGCGACTCATGGCGGCAACCACCACCTCGTAGTGGTGGTGGTTATGATTCTAGAACAAAGCATGTCCAATCATATCTCAAATAACAATCCATTCACACTTAAATGATCACCGCCACCCAAGATGGCGGTTGGTGGCGGCCGAAGGCGGCAGCCACCACCTCACGGTGGTGGTGGTGGATTTTCTTCGGGGTTTCTGGCCAAATAATGTACATACAACATATTATATAAAAGGAATGCACACAAAAAATAACACACACACACACACAACCACCCTTGTGGCAGCCGACGGTGGTACAAGGTGGCAACCACTATTGTTGGCCTCCATGGTAGTTCCCTTATAGCATCCGACCAACAGAACACTCACACACACTCCAAACATGAGGTCAGACCCGGAAAATATACACACCAACACAGCCACCTCATGGCGGCATAAGGCAGTCGGAGGAGGATGTCACCCGCGATAGCTGCCCAAAATGGTGACGATAGTGACATCGCAGCAGCGGAAAAGGCGGAGGAGGCGCGTCCGAGAATGGCAACATACAGGCTTGACTTTGTCTTCGACAACCTTGGTGTCATTCTTGGCGGTTCTTCCGTCCATTCACGACGTCACCGACAACAAGGGTCGTGATGGCGTTTCAACGACGAGGTAGCAGGCGGCGGGGTCGGACCCAACAATGCAGCAGCAACTATGACGCCAGACCAGTCCCTCCTTTTTCCATTCTAACATGACATCACACGGGTTATTCATCGTTCTTCGATATTGTCGGCAACAATGGCGTTGATGAATGCTTGGTGGTTATAGGCGGCAGTTAAGCTGATGGCGGCAGCAGCTAGAGGAGGCTTCACATGGTGGCGGCTAAAGAAGACTATGGTAGGGTTAGGATTTCTTGATGATACATTTTCAAACGGGAAGGGAAGGCACGGGTTTAAGTCCCGTGTTTTCCTTTCAAAATTAAATCATTTTTTATACTTTTGATCCCTCCTTCATAAAGATTTTTCAATTTAAGTCCAGAAATTACCCTTTAGCCCCTGCCTCCATAAATCCTTTCATAATAAGTCTAAAAATTACCAATCATACCCTGACTTCTAAAATCCTTTTCAAATTCAATCCATAATTTACCAAACAACCCTCAACCTTCAAAATTTTTTATAAACTAGTTCGGAAATTACACTAAACCCCCGATATTCAAAAGTTATGACATTCAACTCCCAAAACCAACGCCTTGCTAAATTATTCCGAAATTAGGGCTACAATAACATCAAAAAATAATATATTTTGCATCTCGGTGTTAAGGGTTCATTATTTATTTACTTATTTAATTTAATTTCGAAAGGAATATTACATTATTAATATACAAAAGTTGGTATTGAAATTGGATTACTTCGTAGTCAAACACGTGATTTCATAGTCAACCTGTAAGCAAACTTTACTGATCGACAAGACAAGACATTGTGCTTGTCTAATTGACAAGACAAGGCAGTGTACTTGTCTGCACTTCATAGTTCAACTTGAAGGATTCATAGTCAAACCAGATGATTTCATAGTCAAACTTTATTGATTGACAAGACAATGCAGTGTACTTGTCTGCACTTCATAGTTCATCTTGACGGATTCATAGTAAAACCAGATGATTTCATAGTCAAAATTTACTAATTGACAAGACAAGGCAGTGTACTTGTCTCCAATAAAAATTAGTGTATAAATGGGTAATACTCATATTTGATCAAATAAATCAGGCGAATGGCATACTGCAAATGCGGAGGTGAACGTATCATTAGGATATCGGGTACAACTATAAACCCAGGAAGATTATTTTACGTTTGTCCAAATATGTTGCCATGATGTTTAGTTCCTTAATATTTACGCTATCATATTTATACGACAACTTGTAGTCATGTCTATCTATAAATTTACAGGGACCAAAATGCAGGTTTATCTGTTGGGTTGATGAAGAGAAGAACCAATCTTCTATGGTAATAGCTAAGGCAGCTAAGTCAAATAAACACTTTCAATCTGAAAATAAGAAGTTGAAGATAACCTTGGTTTGTAGTTGGGTGTTGTTTTTAGCAATTATTGTTTACAAGTTGTAAGCTTTTTAATTTTTTGTTAAGTTTGAAGTTCTAACATCAGTAAACATGGTGTAGTTGTTGTTATGTTTAAATTTTGAAGTTCTAACGTTAAAAAAAATGGTGGAGTCATTGTTATGTTTTAAGTTTTGAAGTTATTATTGCATTATGTATGAAGTAATTATTATCCAACGCTTGATTTATAAATCAAACATTCAATTACATATATATATATATATATATATATATATATATATATATATATATATATATATATATATATATATATATGTAATCCAGCTACATAGGTCCAACACATGATCCCTAATAAATTTTTGCCATCCTTTGACGAAACTCTAAAGCTGCATTTTTTTGGGTCTATAAGTTTACGTATTGGTTGGTCTGATACTAGTTTTTCCATAAACATACAAACAAATACGGCATAATCTACCAACTCACCACTTTGTTGAGGAACTTGTTTTTCCAAAATGAATTTCATATCCAACGGTATCCTTGAGATGTTCCTCCTCTGCCAATAATTAATTTTCTCTAACAAATTTTCCACAAACGTTCTATCTGACTCAAATATTTCATAAGCACTCCTACCGAGACTTCATAAAGATGGACTTCCATTGGCTCTAGTCCCAGTTCGCCAAACAACCAATGATTTGGAAATGAATGAATCGGCATATAAACTTGTACAAAGTTTAAAAAATAATTATTTATTCATATTATGATACAAAAAAATTATAATAATGAAAATAACTTTAATAAAATTAACAATATACCGTATCCACATCCCACCAAGGAACCATAAAATCAGGGTATAGCTATCACAGACATAAATGCTCTCCAATCAAAATTCTAATCCAAATCGTCATATGTTGCGGAAGTTATGTTAATTTTGTTATTATTTAATAAATAAAAATCAAATATGATCATAAATTTATAAATACTTACTGCTTGATCTAGCCAGTCGTTGTGTGTATGTCCAAACAACACACTCCAAAACTTTTTATCTAATATCAAATTGTAAAATCGGTGTTCCACGTTATACGCATGAAAAAAATAATTTTGTAACACAACCTCACTACCTGCTACGTAAGGCTGCAGGCGCAAAATCGAAAAGTCATGATCAACAACGAATGTTGGAGGAGGAACAGGGGTTGTTGATCTAGTATCAACCTTCTTCTTTGCTCTTCGTTTTGGCTTTGGTGTCGTGTGTAACTAAAACAATTTTCAATCATTTAAATCATTATGTTTTGAAAATTTGACATAACAAATATTCTTCCCTTATTAGCTTTTAATGTATACCTACGTGTAAGGAGTGCACTTATATTTTGATGGATTACGAAGCCTAGGTCTATCGAGTGTAGCTTCGTTATCATCAAAAACATGATCATCAAAGTGATTTGTAATCCCTAAATTACTACCTCTTTATCTAACACCTACATTAATATGTTATACTAATAAAATGTATAAATTTATTAACAAATAATATTATAAATGTAAGTATGATAACCTTTTAAGCTTTATTATCAGAAAAATCGTAAACATGATCATCGAATTAATTTGTATTCCGCCCCCCCTTCGTGCCCCCTTTAGTCCTACACCAACATTAATACATTATAATTACTAACAAACAATATACATAATTATTTACAATTTATAGCATAATTATACTATATAATAACAATTTCAGCTTCATTATCATCAAAAATATTTTCATCAAATTTGTTATAGTCCAAGTCCTATCATCTAAAACCTACATTAGTACCTTTAAAATATTAAAAAAAATATAAATATTATTAACAAATTATATCACAAACATAAAGAGAAAATGATAATTCTAAGATCGTTCCATGTGTTGACCCAAAAGACTCCATTTGTTTTTCGAACATTGATCCCCTTCAGTTGGAACACATTATAAAATTCAACCAATAAATAATGATCAAAAAATATCCCGACCAATCCAAGTCCTGCACTAACCACGCGCCGGATCTTCACCTAGTTAATATATAAGATTGACAATGATATGTAATAAAATCTTAATAAATAAAAGGTATTAAATTTAACTTTTATATAAATGTAAGGGATGAATTTAAAAGTGTTAGAAGTTATTAAAAACAACAAGATTGATATTATAGAAGCCATTATTATATTAAAGAAAAAAGAGGAAAGCGACCATAAATATATATTCACTGAAGTGAAAGAAACTTTACATCGTTCATGTATTTAAGTTTTAGTTCATGTATTTACCTATTTTTTCAACTGCAAATTTTATCTAAAAAACTCATGAAAAATATGGTATTTGAGGGAATAACATTCCTCCTTCAATGAATTATTCATTTCCTTGTTACAAATACAACAAACAACTTAATTATTTTAACAGATTTAAATGTTTATTATTTTCTAAAATCTTTAAATAGCCAACATTTTAAAAAAATGAATCAGAAACTAAACCGGGTTAACCCACCCATATCCTCTACATATACCTTTTAGCTCTACATCAAATTAAAACTTGTTCAACAAAATCTCCATAACGAAGAAGAGAAAAATAATCATCACAAAATATTTGTGTATTTTTTAAATAGATTTTGCGATTCATAACTTTTTTATATTTGTTGTTCTGGTTATATATATATATATATATATATATATATATATATATATATATATATATATATATATATATATATATAGAGAGAGAGAGAGAGAGAGAGAGAGAGAGAGAGAGAGAGAGTTAAGTTCAAATATTTCTAGCAACTATTGTGTTTATAAATGCACAATCACAATTTAGCAAATAATTAAATAATTAATTAAATCAAAAAGAGTATTATAGTAATCTTTGTATAATTAATAATGGTAGATAATTAATATTCTTGATATCATGCAAGGGACAATGACAAATTTAGAACATTAGCCCAAAATCTAATCCACCGCTGCTGCTTCTTCTTCTACAGTCGACGGATCCAAAAGGGAGGGCATACTCTCGTCTTGCAATCGATGGACTCTGGAGTTTGATGATGCTGAAGAAGGGGATGCGGAGGAGCAGTGGCGCTGTTGTGGGGTCCGTGAACGCGAGTGAGAAGCTAGGAGCGAATGGGAAGGGAATCTAGTGGTGTTTGTGATGGTCGATGT
Source organism: Lactuca sativa (assembly GCF_002870075.4). Taxonomy (NCBI): domain Eukaryota; kingdom Viridiplantae; phylum Streptophyta; class Magnoliopsida; order Asterales; family Asteraceae; genus Lactuca; species Lactuca sativa. The sequence goes on along the minus strand of NC_056623.2, from coordinate 6,807,400 downwards.
TCGACGATGTCTTTTGATGGGGAAGAGACAGAGGAGGGCATCGCTCCCGGCGATTGCGGGTACGTGGACGGAAGTATGCTTCGGCAGCCTCCTGTTCTTCTTCCTCTGGTCCGGTAATCCAACAACTAGGAGATGAGAATGGCAACCAAAGACTGAAATTGGGAAGTGTTTGTTTTTCTTTGTTTGTCAGGAAAGGAAAAAACACGAAAATGGGGTTGTTGGCCATTGACACATAATGGAGAAAGGAAGCAGCAAAACAACAAGTTTGAGGGGGACAAGGGTCTCGATTCTTAACTAATTGAAGGAAGAGGAAGTTAACGAAAGCATCCATGGCCAACAGGTGATCTTCTTCTTCATCTTATTTTGATGTGAATCCATAGAAATTTGGATGTTTGGGTTTTCCTGAAAAAAATTATGATAATGGATGGGATATAACTCATGGTTGTTTGTGTTTCGGTATTTGACAGGGGAATCCATGTGTGTTTGTTTCTTGAATTCATGACTGAGAATGAATGCAGATGTGTGTTGACGATTCAATCACAACTCTTGAATTCTGTAATGTATTCTGTTAGAATTTATTTATATAAATGTATTATGTTAGATTGTCTGAGAATAATTGTTAACAACAAATATATTTGTTTAACTGTTAATAAATTTGTGATACTTTATGGTTGACTTTATAGTCTCTACTACATTCTGTCAGAATTTATAGTTTTTATTTTCTATTATAGTCAAACTTTATAGTCTTTAAAACATTCTGTCAGAATTTATAGTTTTTATTCTATTAGAATGCATTGAATTGTTTAATTTTTTAAACTTCATTATGTTTTCTTTGCGGATTTAGGTTTTGAAGAGGCTAACATTGATGTGGAGAAGGAAGAAAACATATAGAAACGAGGGTGTATTATACCAGAATGTGTTATGCTACAACGTATAAAGTGTTGCTTAAAAATAATATTCTTTCAGAATAGATTAGTGTTTTTGTTAGATTTTGATGTTTTTTTTTTTTTTTTTTTTTTTTTTTTTTTTTTTTTTAAATTTCAGAATGTTGTTATTATTCAATGAATCACAATCTTACAATGTAATTATTTGTTATATTATTAGTTCAAGAATAGATTTTGTGTACTCTTTCAGAATGTATTTACTAGTTTATGGTTGACATTCTGCCATTTTGACAAAATAAAATCAAAAAAAATATTTACTAGTTTATGGTTGGCATTCTATCATTCTGACATAATAAAATCGGATTTTTAAATTTGAATTAATTTAAAATATTCAGATTTTTAAAAAATAAAGGAATTAATAATCCCAAAAAATCCGAAAATTTCATTTTTTATTATACGTTAATTGACTAAAATGCTCTTATGCTGAAATTTGTGTGATTTTATGGTACATGTTATCCTATTCTACTATCATAGACCCTCAGATCATGACATTTGATTATATTCCATCCGATGGTCCAAATCTATATATTCTTGCACATAATAGTTAGTAAAACAAAATAACCTAACCCTATATATATATATATATATATATATATATATATATATATATATATATATTGTAAAATATATTAATCATATCGTGTATGATGAACGTGTATGTAAAGTCATTTAATTGTTTTATTCTTTTTCTTGTTTTTTCATTTTATGTATTTTTGAATATTTTAAAAAAAATCGAAAAAAGTTATATATATATATATATATATATATATATATATATATATATATATATATATATATATATATATATAGGTCTAAATATTTGAAAAGTTTGAATTGATAAGAAAAATGAGAAAAATATTAAATTATTAAAATTAAAGTGTTTTTTCTCTTTTAAATTTAAACAAATAATTTAGATAAATAAGCAAAAGAAACCAATGGGCTTTACTTTAGAAATTTTGAAATTAGAAGATAAATTCTTTAATGAAATTGATATTCATTTATACTAAATTTATTGCAATTATTATATTTGAATACCATGTGAAATTTAATAAAATAGAAAAAAGAATATCATAAAATAACATTTGAAAAATAACAATTTAAAATAACCACAAAATGATATGTGACAAAATGAATGAGAGTGTGATATGCAAAAAAAAAAAAGAACTTCATTTATTCGAGTAGATTTTGCAGTGGGTCTTTCTTCCAAGTGTCTGTTAGGAAAGGCTAAGGATAGCCATCTACAATTTATGATACAATTTTTTACATGGTAAAAAGTAGGGGTGTCAAATCGGGCCATCGTGTCGTGTTTTTGTCTGACACGACACGAAAAAGTTTTCTGTAACACGAACACGACACGACACGATGTCGTGTTTTTTTAACTAACACGAAGACGAACCGATTAAAAAACGACAAACATGACACGACACGACGATGATAACATAAAATAAAAATTAAGGAGTGTTTGGCTTAGCTTTTGAGAAGCCAAAATATCTTTTAGAAAAAGATAGAAGCCAAAAGATGTTTGACAAAACAATTTTAAAACCTACTTTTGGATTTTTGATAGAAGGAAAATCAACTTTTTGGAAAAGTCAGGAAAACCTGACTTTTTGCAATTTTTCCAAAAAGATCTTTTGGCCCTTAAAAAACTAAGCCAACACTACAAGAATAATGACTATTAGTGACGACAGGCGTCGCCGCTAAAGGTCCCGATTGTCGCCGCTAATACCTTTAGCGGCGACACGTCGCCGCTAAAAGGTCGCCGCTGTTGGTTCGTCGCTAATACCCAATTTGTCGCTGCTAATGCTTACCGTCGCCGCTAATACCATGTCGCCACTAAAAGTGTCGCCGCTAATTGTAGTTTTCTCTTTTTTTTAGTTTTTTTTAAACATTCTTTTCATATACAAAACAAACCTTATAAAATTATAAAAATTGTTATAAATTATAAAAACTTTATAAAAACATATAATCAAAAACACATCCATACATACATGATACACATACTAATACACAAATACATACATAATACACATATAAAAACACTCATATATATATATATATATATATATATATATATATATATATATATACTAATACACAAATACATACATATACAAAAGACAAATTCTACATATAAATGAGTTCATAGAAAAGAGAAGGGGGAAGAAGGAGCTGATGGAGGAAGAAGGAGTTCAAGGAGGAAGAAGGAGCTGAAGGGGGTTATATCTGCGAAGGGCATTAGCGGCGACACCTTTGGGGGGAATTTTGATGGTCAAATTTTTTGAGTATTATCCGCGACATCTTTGGGGGGGAAACTTTGGCGGTCAAAATTTTCGAGTATTAGCGGCGACACCGTCGCCGCTATTGGTATGTATATTATCGATTTTCAGTCGTTGGATTAGGGACAAAATCAATGGTTAAGGTTTCACCTCATATTTCGACGTGGATCGGGGTCGATGGGCATTAGCGGCGACACTTTTAGCGGCGACACATAACGCGAAAATTATGTGTCGCTGCTAAAGGTGGCTGTCGCCGCTAAAAGCGTCGCCGCTAATGCCGATTATTCTTGTAGTGCAAACACCCCCTTAGTTTATTTAATTAATACTTAATCATATATAACACGACAAACACGAAAAACACGATAGACAAATGCTTAATCGTGTCAATTTCGTGTCGAATTTTGAACACGAACACGACACGACACGACATCATGTTTTTTACACTAGACACGAACACGAATTCGAATTTCAGTTTCGTCCCTATTTCGTTTCGTGTCGTGTATTTTTGTCGTGTCGTGTTATCAATTGTCACCCCTAATAAAAAGATACATTTTGATCAAGTTTCTACCATTATGTAGTTTATTTGGTTTTATATTTTCTGAAGTATAAAAATAATTTTTATATTAGATATTTTTGGTAGGCTGATATTAGTAGGCTAAAAATAAGATGTATCTAATATGCCTGTTTTCTTTATTAAATTGTGATTAGATGCCATATTATCTTAAAAGAAAATAAGAAATATGAAAAAGGGTATAAACTGACAAAAATTCTAAACGTTTTTTCATCTAATTAGACTATGTTTGACGAAATAGCTGAAAAGCTAGCTGTTAGATAAAAAAACTAATTAATAACTGAAAAGTTAGCTGATAAAAAATAGCATTTGATAAAAGTAGTTGAAAAGCTAGTTGAAAAAAATAAGAAATGAGATAAAAGGATAATTAAAATAATGTGTTTTTATAAATAATTAAGAGGTATATTTGGAAAAAAATTTAAAAAGCTCTTAAAAACTAGTCTAAAATCTTTTTAAAAAGTTAGCTTATAAGCTACTTTTTGGTTGCTAAACATGATAATTTAAAAAAGCTAACTGTAACACACCAAACACAGCCTTAATATAATATAAGATTGATAATGATACGTAATAAAAGCTTAATAAATAAATGTTTATTAAAAGATATTAACTGTAACTTTTATATAAATGTAAGGGTGAATTTAAAAGTGTTAGAAGTTATTAAAAAAATAAAATTGATATTGTTGAAACTATTATTATATTAAAGAAAAAGAGTAAGCAACCATAAATATAAATATATCCACTTAAGCGAAAGAAACATTACATCTTTTATGAATGAGTTCATTCCTATAGTTTGATTAAAATTACATGTTTGTTATTTAATTTTTTTTTTGCACTCGGATCGTTCCTATAGTTTGATTTCGTTGCATTTTTCGTCCTTATGGTTTAGTCAAAATAACACGTTTGGTCCCGAATTTTATGTATGTAAAGGATGAAAAATGCAACAAAATCAAACCACACGGACAATCCGAGTGCAAAAGAAAAATTAGGGATCAAACGTGAAATTTTGATCAAACCATGTAATTTACTCTTAAAATTACCCTATTTTTTCAACTCTAAACTTTATCTAAAATACTTATGAAAAATGTGGGATTTTAGGGAATAACATTCCACCTTCAATGAATTATTCGTTTCCTTAATTAAGTAGTTACAAATACAACAAACAAGTTAATTATTTAAACAGTTTTAAACAGATTTATTATTTTCTAAAATCTTTAAATATACAAGAGTCAAAAAACAAATCAAAAACTGAACCGGGTTAACCCACCCATATCCTCTATAAATACCATTTGGCTCTACATCAAATTAAAACAAACTTGTTCAACATATATTGAATCAAATTTGTCATACAACATGCTTGTTCAACAAGAAAATGTCATCCGACCTACTGCTAATTTTCCTCTCAGTGTTTGGGGAGATCAATTTCTCGCCTATGAAGAGGTATGCGAACCTTTAAAAATGATGATGAATTAATATAACATGTTATTGTGTCTAATATACAAGCACAATATCTTAATTATATATTCATGCTTCTATTTAAGATTAAGATAATTGTATTTGTGGTCTGCGATGAATTGTAAATCTTGGATGTTCTCATCCATTGAATTTCAATTAAATTTAATAGTGACTTATTTTAAAATGAAACAGGAAGATCAAGATGGAGTAGATAAGGCGATTGATGACTTGATAAAAGAAGTGAGAAAAGAAATATTGGAAACTTTAAATAATCCCACGGAACATTTAAATTGCTTAAAACTGGTTGATGCAATTCAACGCCTTGGCATTGCATATTATTTTGAAGTGGAGATTAATCAAGCCTTGCAACACATCTATGATTCATATGGTGACAACTGGATTGGTGCAGGGACTTCCCTTTGGTTTCGACTCATGCGACAACAAGGCTTCTTCGTCTCAAGCGGTGGGTGTGCATGCATGCATAAATTCTATTTATTAATCATGATGTAATATAGAAAGTAGCTATTAATGCCTTATATGAAATGAAACAGATATTTTCAATATATATAAGGATGACAAGGGAGAAGCTTTCAATGAGTGCTTAAAAAATGACATTCAAGGATTATTCGAGTTATATGAGGCTACGTATATGAGTATTCCGGGCGAGGTCATATTAGATGATGCTCTTGATTTCACAAGAAATCGTCTTTATGAGATAGCAAAGGATCTTCTTTGCAGCAACTCTACCGTTTCTGCAGAGATATATGAGGCACTAAAACAACCTTTACATAAAAGGTTGCCAAGACTTGAGGCTTTGCGCTACATACCTTTTTACCAAAAACAAACTTGTCATAATGATTCTTTACTAAAACTTTCCAAGTTAGCGTTCAACGCACTCCAATCTCTGCATAAGAAAGAGCTTAGCGAAATAACCAGGTATGTAGAAATATATAACCCCGACCTCCCTTTTTGTATATATATTTTTAATATTCTTAGAAAATCTCTCACAAGACACTCATATTACTACATGTATGTAGGTGGTGGAAAGTCTTCGATGTCCCAAACAATCTACCTTATGCAAGAAATAGATTGGTTGAATGCTACTTTTGGGCTTTAGGAGTGTACTATGAGCCTAAATATTCTCAATCTAGAATGTTCTTAGCTAGAGTTCTTGCAATGGCAACACTTTTTGATGACACTTATGATGCTTACGGTACTTATGAAGAACTTCTGGTTTTAACCGAAGCAATCCAAATGTAAGAAAAAAAGAGCATATATTTATCAACTAAAATCAAATATTTTACCCATATTTGTTTATTTGTAGGTGGCCAAGTACATGTTTGGATGAGCTTCCAGAAAACATGAAACTTATATACCGAATGCTAATGAATCTTTATGAAGAAATGGAGGAAATCTTGGCAAAGATGGGAAAAAGACATCACCTTAACTATGTTCAAGAGGCGGTAATTTCAAAACGTTCTAGTTGTAATCTTATTTTTCACAAATTGAATAAGGTCATAAAGTTATGGTTGTAAACACTTTTCATGCTTTCTCACGTTCCCAAAAAATTCCAAACATTTGATTTTTTTTTAAATCGCATATTTATACTTAGCTAGGGCAAACGAACCGAACAAACAAGAGAAAATGCTTATATATTTATGTAGGTTGGTTTAAGTTAGTTGAATAAACATGAACACATACACGAACGGATTTTCTTGTTCAAGTTCGTTTGTTTAACAAATTACCTTGTTCATCTATGTTCGTTAAGGTCCTAAATGCACATAAATGGCCATAAACGAACGAACATAAAAACATATGAACATAAATGAACAAAAGTTAGCGAACATAAAGATGTGTATCAATATTTATAAAATTTGATCGTCAACATTTGTTATAGGTTGACCGTACAATGCTACTCTTTATATTTTTACGTAATCTAGAATTTCTAAAACTTAAACTGGACTAGAAGTTGTACTTTCACTAGCACAAGTTTTATAATATTAAATATATAATATAATATACAAAGCAAACATAAATGTACGAACAAAATCATTGTTCATATTCATTCATTTAATATGATGAACAAAAAATATTGCTCACGTTCCTTCATTTTTTAAATACGGATATAAATAAGTTTTCCATAGAACAATTCTAAAACCATCCATTAAGCATTTGGTTGATTTACAACCCTAATCACACCTTTCATTTTTAATGTTTTTCAAATTTCTAATTTAGATTTATATTAACAACCTTCCATTTGTTTTTGAATAAGAACTATTTTTGTTTAAAATCCAGTTTCACGATTTATTGTAGTTAGGTTTTATGAAACGTGAAAAATATTATAATTGTGTATCTTTTAGTAATTATCTTGAAAATCAGCTTTTGACTATTATGGTTATTAAAAGGAAATAATTTTTATTTTTTAAAGCTATATATTATGATGCATAGGGCCGGCTCTATGTTGAGCTTTTTTAAGCAAGGACTTAGGGCCTCCAGTTCTAAGGGGCCTCATATTCTTCAAAGTCCAAAAATTTAGTCCATTAAAAAATCAAATCCGGCAACCACAAAATAAATGAAGCGTAAGAATAAATCAATGATCGTTGCATTCATGAAACTAAAATGACATTGCATTCTTCTATCGATTTTGATTTTTGCGACATATTCATCTTCCGAGTATAGCAAAGACCAAAGGGCCCCAAATTTTTGGCTCGCTTTGAGCCCTAAAAATGGTTGAGCCGCCCATGATGATGCATGTGATGTAACATATGGTTGTTTCAGATGCAAGAACACATTAGAAGCTACATGACTGAAGCAAAATGGACACATGAAGGGTACATACCAACAGTTGAGGAACATATGGAACTTACGTATATTAGCAGCGGATATAAATATGCTCTAGTAGCAAGTTTTGCTGCCATGGGTGATGCGATAACTGACAATACATTCAAATGGGTCCTCACTAATCCTCCTCTTGTTAAAGCTTGTTGTGTGCTTTGTAGGATCATGGATGATATTGTCACCCACAAGGTACATCATATCTAACTTAATTTTGCAATTCTATAAAGTGATTTGTCTATAATCATTAAATAACCAAATTGAATTATCATAAACGACGAGAAAATCAAGTTTTATTCATTATTGGATATTATGTTAAGTGATTGGTGCTAATTTTGAGGACTTTGACACCAATGTAGGAAGAGCAAGAAAGAAACCATGTGGCTTCTGGAATTGAATGTTACATGAAGCAATTTGATGTCACTGAACAACATGTGTATAGTGTGTTCAATGAGAGAGTTGAATATGCATGGAAAGAAATGAATAAAGAGTCTCTCATTTGTAAAGATGTTAAAATGCCTGTAGTTATGCGGGTAATCAATTTAGCACGTGCGATGGATGTTCTATATAAAAACAAAGACCATTTTACACATGTTGGAGAAGAACTCATAAGTCATATAAAATCTCTTGTTGTTGACGCTATCATCACATGAGTTTCAATTCGTCAGGATCTATTATATACCATGTATTTGGAAGATGAATCATTGTCTCTAGTATATGACTTATTATAGAAATATAGAATAAGATGTCAAGTCCTTTGGTGTATGATAGTTTGAATTATCTTATGTGTGATATATTAATTATCTTATGTGTGATATATTAATTTATGTTTGTATTTCCAAGCAAGAGTAATAAAGTGTGATCGTGCTTTAAGTTATTATTCTATTCGTAGTGGCATTTTAATGTGACCCAATACCAATTTAGATGCATGATATATAAAAGATGCACATTGTGAATATTAAATATTTTTTTTCCTTTTCCTTTTCTTTTTTATTACATTTTCCAATTTCCAAGTTAGTGTGAATTGTTTTCAACCTTATCAATATGCTAAATGATAAAGACGGTTCCTACAAAAATTGGTACTAAAAATTCATTTTTAGATCTAATGGTCTTTGCTTACGTCTTGGTCTCACAAGTCCAATATGAAATAATATGTATAATAACATATCACTTTTTTATCAACAAGAATTTCATCCAAAAAAACTCTTATGATTGTTGGAAATTATGAAGGAACTACCAAGTTGGATAGTTTCATTTGTTAAACATATGTGAATGAAAGACCTATAAGCACATTTACAAGGCTTTCCTTTGGCTTTAGTGGAGATTAACAGATGGGCCAAATCTACAGACGTGCATAGCCGAGTCGTGGACTTGAGAATTTATGATTTTCAAATTGGTTTTAATTTTCTAACTCTATTTTTTTAATTTTTCCCATATCAAGACAATTTTTTTTTCTACCTTTCTTATATCATATTTGTTTGTGAAGGATCAGAATGATTTCTGAACTAAACTTGATAATATTCATAACAATGATAAGTTTTTATAACGATTGGTAATTAATTGTAATTAGGGTTGTAAATGAACCGAACGTTTGGAGAACCGTTTGATAGGAAGTTCGTTTATTTAATAAAAGAAGGAACATGAACAAAAATTTTCGTTTGTTTAGTTAAACGAACGAACATGAACAATAATCTCATTCGTTCATTTATGGTGTGAATGTTTGTTTATGTCCATTCGTTTAAGTTTATTTATGTTTATATATGTTCAATTGTTTTTTATTACATTTTTATATAATATGTTTGTTTATGTTCATATATGTTCAGTTGTGTTTGTTTATCTTTGTTTGTTTTTGTTTGCTAGTTTATGTTTGTTTATCATGTTCACGGACATAAACGAATGAACATGAACAAGGTAATTTGTTAAACGAACGGACATGAACAAGAAAATTCGTTCGTTTATACGTTCGTGTTCCTTCGTTTATTCGGCTAACTTAAACGAACGATCATCACAACATCCTAAAATTTAAGACTAGGTTATTAAATTAATTAAGTAAATAAATAAAAGATGATTTATGTAAATAAATTATTATGGAATAATCATATCATTAGTTGATATGAAGTTTAGAAAGTTAAAAGTAGAAATGACAACGCTTCAAAGTCAAAGGCCAAAAATGTCAAGTTGGCAAAGTGAGTTGATCAAAGAGTTGACTCAATTAATGGAATGGACTAAAACATTTACATAATGGATATATAAGGATTTATTATGTCAACTCTTAAGTTAAAATCACAAAATATGAGCCTATAGTGGAAATTCACAAAATAAGCAAACTAGAACTATGAAAAATGAAGGAAATAAGATGCACACTTTCTTCCTCACTCATATCAGTCGTGTTTTATAAGGAGGAAGTGAAATGGCTATTCAATCTAAAGAGAAACCCTAGGAGTTGATCTCAAGCCCTCTTGGTTCATTTGATGTAATTTATGAAGAAATTAGGTAGCTCAAGGTATACTTTCTTCCTCCCTTAGTGTAGAGTTTGATTTTCATCCATGGAGTTGGATTTATATTTGACTTTTATCTCATTTGATTATTAGGGTTTAATTTTATAACCTCCATGTGTGGTTTCCATAGTTCTAATCTCAATCTAATTATCCCATTAATAGATTTGATGATTTGGGTAAAAATATTCATGAACCCTAGATATCTAATTTGGGGATATTATAAATTGATGATGAAATTGGATTATATTATATGGCCTACATGATTTTTGATGACAATGAATCCAACTGAAATGCTCAAACACATCCATGCTGATAGAATCAAGCATAAACAAATAGATCTGAGAAGGTAAGCGGTGTGTCTCACACTTTGAGGGAAGTGGTGATGTGCTTGTAATCTTCACCTAATTGAGTGAGGATGTGCACAATTAGGTCTTCTTCAGTGTCCGACGATTAGGCTAGGGCTAGTTCATCCGAAATAGCTTTCATCTCATGAAGGAATTCAACCATGGATTTAGAACCTTTAGGGTTCTGTGCAAGTTTCAATTTCAGGGAGATGATACAAGATAGAGAGACACTCGTATAATTCTCAGTGAGACGTTTGAAGGCTTCACTGGATGTCTCTTGCAGAAGACACGATCGGTTTAATGGTTTCAGAACAACTGCCAAGGAGAGCAACAAGTAAGATATGATCTTGCTTGTACCATTGTTGATACAGAGGATTTAGTTTGTTGTCGATTTTTTTGGTGGTTTCTCCGTTGAATCTTTGACGAATTTGTCAAGATCAAGGCCGATGAGTGTAGAGATGACCTATTTTCTCCAAACATGGAAATTGGTTGAAGTAAGTTTGATGGGGAAGTGTGTGTGTGTGTGTGGTGATTTCGAAAATGGTGGTTATGGTTAGGGTTTTGGTGATGGTTGCTGGAATTTGGGATAGTGAAGGCTCAGAGGAGCGTGAGTTGCTTTGATACCATATAAAGTACAAGAGAAGGTATGATTGAATCGTATGTTTATTACAGTGAAGGCTAGGCCTTTTATAGACAGATTACAACAAGGAAATTGAGTGATTACATGAAGTATATATGGTAAACCTATTGTGATTGATATATACATATTCTGAATGATACTCTTCCTTTCTATGGTGATTGTGTGGACCCAATTGTAGTGGTGTCGCTTATACTACTAAAAATTATAAAAATTCATGATTTTTAATTCCCTACAAAATGAGTATAAGATCTGTATGAAATATATTTTTTTTTAAATGAAAGATTCATCCCATACACACCCTGAGTTTTTGTGAGAGAAAGAAAAGTAAGGGAAAGCTGACGTGGCAGACAAAAAGTGAGAGATCGATCTTTCTCAAACACACACTCGGGTCTTACTTTTCCTATCTCTAAATTTACTCCGTTTGTTTCATACGGCCTTTGCCAGAGGTGGTGAACGTGATTCAGGTCAACCCCTTTTCGATTTTATCCATTTCAATTATATTCTTGTTTGGCTGTTGAATGGGACTATTATTTTGTTGTTTGTTTCGCGTTGTAACTATTTCTTGCTTCATTTTTATTGATCATAAAATGATATGCATGGAAATTGTTACTCCACTTTTGAATTTAAAAATTGAAATATTTTTACTTTCGTATTTGAATTTTCCAGTGATTTTTCTACTTTGGCGACATAGATTTCCCTAAATTTATCTTTTCGATAATTGTTCTTTGTCGATTTGATGCTTATGAGATTCTATGAGTTTTGAAGTTAAAAGAATCAGATACGGGCTCTAAATTTAGTTGGATATATTATTTCATAAAGATAGATGGGACTTGTAATTTGAAGCTCTCATGTACGAGGTAATGTAGAGAAAAAAAAAAAGATGATAGTGAGGCATGAAGGTCTTGGCTGTAAACATTGGAAAATGATGGTTTATTCATAGCAAAATTGGATTGATATTTAGGGCTTGTATTTAGTTGTTTAGGAGGGTTGATTATCACTATCCGATTATCTGATCATGGCTTGGAGGATTGTACTATGCGAAGGACATATAATGGTACATCATGAATAACACATTTTGGGCCATGTAATCATCATGTGTTTTAAGGTTTCATATATTTAACTTTATATGCAACATACTTTAACTTCTAATACAAATACATTACAACAAATGAATAATGGTCATGATTTCCACTTGACTCTTTACTCATAATAACACGCATCAAATCTTGTGCTCAAACACACTTTAAATGAGATTTGTGACCACAATCCACACATAATGGTCTCTGCGGACTGGCATTTGCGTGTGTGTGCATATGTCTATACTCTCTCTATAGAACTAAAATCACGTTGTTTTTATGTGAAAAAAAATGGAATCAACGTTGCTTTTATATGAAAAACGTAATTCATGATGTTTTTATGTGTATAAAATTGGTACTGCATATATATATATATATATATATATATATATATATATATATATATATATATATATATATATATATATATATATATATATATATATTATTTGTATAGAATCATGGCTTTTAACATCCATTGTACATTCACATGTGAAATATAAGCACTTTTATTGCTATTCTAATTAGGACGTACATGTTATATTTGGCCTTTTGTAATGAAAATAAATTTTATCCGAGCAAGTTTTCAAAAGCAAAACCAAAACTTTAAGATTGTAAAGCATTCTAGTTATATAAATGATCAACTTTTTTTAATCTAATAAAAGATCCTATTATCTAAAAATAATTTTTAAATTATGACACCTAAAAAGTTATTGGTTGATAATAAGCACACACTAAGAGCAAAAAAAACCAAATGGTACCAACTAAAACAGTATTGTATAGGTTCATGTGGGCCAGTACTTGCTTCGGGACCCATTGGGTCTGAGTAAAAAGTAAAAACATAGGATCAAACCAAAATTTAAATGGTCAGCCTTTGAATACTCATAAATCTCTCATATGATTTCGGATTGGAGTGATCTTTTTCATGTCTTGTATACATGGGTAATTGAAAACTTAAATTTTGCAACATCAACTTGAACACTCATAAACTTTGCAGAAGATAAGTATGACCTAAGTTACAAAGCCATATCTATGCAAAAAAATTTAGTCAATTTGAACACTCATAAATTTCACATATGAACTCAAAGTCTCATATTAGATTGATTTTTACATGTTAGACTCAAGAATCAACTGATTTGAATTGAGTTACATAGTCTTAAACATGGATACTTGAAAACTTAAATTTTCCAGACTTTATCCTTTTTCTTATTAGACATATGTATAATTTCTTTCTCAACTTTGACCACAAATAACTCTCATATGAACTCAATTTGGATTGATTCTTTTTGCTATGCGTTGTTTATCGTCTTAACTTCATCACATAATCAAGAACCTTATGTTTTTATTGCACATAGATTCTCTGTACTATTATGAGATTAGTTCCAAATTACCAGAATCGAACCTGTACCATATAGTAACTATTGGTTTGGTACTTGGTTCCTACAATGTGGTTCAAGTATCGAGCTCATCCCTACTATAAAGCGTTCTTTTAAACAGCTAGAGCTTTGTATATTGTACTAGACTAGATGCAGTTTAGAGCAAGATTTTTTTAAGCACTCACCAAAGGTTTCAGCCACATATAATCGGGTCTGAAATCATATTCTTAAAACACTTTTAGATGGCTTTCATGAAGCACGTTGCAGTGGTTCAATTGTGTAATGCAAAATCAAAGCCTACTCTTTATGATTAGAAGATGAGCGACTTAAAAAACAAATTGACTATTATTCGACGTCATTTTATGACATTAAATCTATTTTTAAACCACGCTTCCTTCAATTTCCCACCACATATCTACATATGCTTAACTCATAAGAATAAAGATCCATTACAAACTCTTCGGAATTGAATGATCTTACATCATTTGATTTTATGTTAGTCACATAGCCATAAATACCAAAAGCAGTTACTCTGCATGTCTTATATCAATCAAACAAGAAAAACCAGGAAAAAAAAACCTTTAAATCTATTTGAGATACACAAGAATACTGAGATCAAAATTTGAACTTGAGGAGTAACATTGCAAGCAATCCAAATGCAAAGGTTCAAAGCAATTGTTGTTGGAGTAAATTTTTGAAGACAACTTAAGTCGGCATACACATTCATACAAATGATTAAAGTAACAAACTTGTCTTTTGAAGTAACACAAATGATTTGAATTTCAAGGATCAAATGGCATCAAACTTCTCATGCTTGGGTGAATCAACCATAGATTTCAAATAGTCAAAATTATTCATATGTTGTAGACATGAAAATGTGCACTTTTGACTCTCATTCACTCTTCTTAAACTTTGGGCATCATTGAGTTCACGCACAAGATCATTAAAACCAGTAAATGATGGAAATGCAACAATTATTGATATAAAATTCTTTTAGTTATGGCTACTCATTTATTATTTTCATCAGAAATTGTGAAATACAGCATTGTCGATTCATCTTCAACATACAAATAACATCATTAAATCAAGCTAGTTCTTTGCAACATATGGTAAAATCAATTAGCCCCAAATGAACAAACCTCATCACTCATTCAATTGTTGAAGTTCAGCCTTCAATTGTTCGATTTTCAGCCCCATTGACCTCTGTATTACCCCTCTCTCCTTCTCTGCCAATTTCGAAAGCAACCCTTCATACAATTCAAGAACTTCTTTAACTACAGCACGAGCACATTCAGCTTCTTCATTGAAATACACAGTTTCTTTTGATTCCATCGCCATTTCAATCTCTTCTCTTGCCTCTGCGAACTTCAAGTTTATTTCATCAACAACTTTGTCAGTTTCAACACTGTACGGCCGACAGATCTTGAACTGGGTGTAAGATGCTATCTCAAAACAAGATTTTGAAGGTCGGGGATTAGCGGGGTTTGAAAAGGGGTTGCGTGATTTTGTTGTGATTGTTTTGATAGGAATTAGGGATGTGGGTTTTGAATATGTTCGAGAAGGGTATCTGCTGAGGAACTTGCAGAGAGAAACATGGCGGATTCGATGCATTTTGTGTGTGAGAAAAATGAAGGAAGTGTTTGGGAAGATGAAAGGCGTTGAAGCTGCACTCTTTGTTCCTTTTGGGAAGGTTAAACTGCACAGATAGTTCAAGCCTTCAAGGAAGGAAATGGGACATGCCCATCAGGTTGGCTCTTGGGCTATTTGGGTCTTCTTCTAATGAGCCTAGTTTGGACAATTCATGGATCGGACATGTGAAAGAGTGATGGACTGACCAGCCCAGGTAGAGATAAAAACCGGATCGGATTTTTCTATATCCAATTTTTTAAAATCTGGTCCTATAATATCCAAAGCGGATATATCTGATCTGGCCGATATAAACCGTTGCATCAACATGTGATCATCAGATATTTATCCGATTTTTAAAAATCCGAACAAAAATCCAACCCGAATCCAGATAAATCGGATATAGCCGTTTGGCTTGAGAAAAATCGAAATTTATTGAAACCAGACTGTTAATATAGCCATTTGGATCCCTAAAATATCATTTTATGCTATAGAATTAGTATAAATAGTAGGGTGTTAACGGGGCGGTTCGATTCGGATAGAAATAAAATTGTGAACCGTCACCACGAGGCGGGTACCTCATGTGCACTAACCGAAACCAAACTGAATTGACAAAAAAACAGAACTTAAGCAAACCATATAAAGGCGGGTAACCATGATTCGGTTCACAGGTACCCTCTAAATATAAAAATTCAAATACAATCAAAACTACAAACTTCATTCCAACTATTTCTTTCTGAAAGTTAATAAGTCCAAAAGTTATAAAAACATAATGAAGTTCAAATAACATACATTCTAATTCGTGTAATAAATATAAAAATAAAAATACAAGAAAACATAATGTAAAAATGCACAATTGGAATTGGCAATCATAATTTTTGTTTGGGATATGGATATGGCTAATAGTTCAATGGAAATGAATAATATATATATATATATATATATATATATATATATATATATATATATATATATATATATATATATATGGGAAAAGGGAATATACATTACAGTCCCACCTAAGCTTAGGTACTAAACCTCTTGAAAATACATTGTTTTACTATATAAAGATTACGGTTAATGGATTCACGATTAATACTTCAAGATGTAAATTCAAGATCGACACAATAGGGTTTAGGGTTTAGGGTTTAGGGTTAGGTTTAGGGTTTAGGGTTTAGGGTTTATGTAACATCTCGAGTTCAGGAGTGCAAGTTCAGGGTTTAAAGTGTAAATAAGGATTGTTAACTCGGCGAGTCCATGGGTGGACTCGGCGAGTAGGGTCGCAATTCTGGTCGCGTGTAAAGTGGCCAACTCGGCGAGTCGGCGGGTGGACTCGGCGAGTTGGTGCTGAAGAGAGAAAAACCCTAATCTTCGGGGTTGCACCCTATTTAAACGACTTAATGCCCTCCCCTCAGTCCCCTTAGCCCGTTTTGAAGTCCAGAAACCCTAAATCCGTTTGTCAGAGCATTGGAGAGCATTTGGAACCTTGATAAGTGCTTGGTGAAGAGATCTTTGAAGATTAAGAAGGTTGGAGCAAGGGGCTTTGCAGAGATTTGGTTCATTCTTCAGTTGGAGCTTCCTTTTGAGGTAATAATTCGTTGCTGGAGCTTTTGAGCTTCTAGATCTATCATTGTGGAGTTTTTGGGAGTTTATTTAGAGTTATTTCGGGTTGGAGGTGGGATCTGAGGTTGCTACCTCAGATCTGGAATAAAGATGATCCAGAAGTGTATAAATCCCCTGTCCTTGAGTTGTTAGTGACGCCTTCTTGTCCCAAACCCTAGCCCAAGAGTGTTTTATGCTTAGATCTCTTTGGATTCACGTAAAGTTGGCTACTTTATGTGATGGATAGGTTGTACGAGAGTAGATCTATGGTTGGGAGTCCCTGCATGGCTTAGAAAGCCACTGTATGGATTAAGAACTAGAGGTACTCGGCGAGTCACATGGGTGTACTCAGCGAGTTGGATGAAGATAGGCAGGAACTCGACGAGTTGGAAGAACAACTCGACGAGTCTGTTGAAGATTGCCTTGGACTCGACGAGTCTGGTCGTAAGGTCCTAACCTTTTTGGTTGAGCGGTGAATCGGAGAGTCGAGGGACGACTCGGTGAGTTGATCAGGAAGTGACTCAGAGTTGGTTGGCCTCGGCGAGTCTTGAGGCGACTCGGCGAGTTGAGTCGTGGATTGGGAGATTCTAAGTATAGGGACTCGACAAGTCAGAGGGTTGACTCAACGAGTAGAGTCAGTTAGGAAGGTTGACT
Source organism: Lactuca sativa (assembly GCF_002870075.4). Taxonomy (NCBI): domain Eukaryota; kingdom Viridiplantae; phylum Streptophyta; class Magnoliopsida; order Asterales; family Asteraceae; genus Lactuca; species Lactuca sativa. The sequence goes on along the minus strand of NC_056623.2, from coordinate 6,789,506 downwards.
TTGACTGAGGACTTTGACTTTGACTAAGAGTTGGCCAGTTGACTTCCTGGGGTATTTTGGTAATTATTGGTATTTATTTAGTTCAGTCTTTTGGTATTATCAGTGGTGGAGTTCGTGTCGGAGGTCGGAGCAGCGTGATCTTATCTTTTCAGTTAGCAGTTGCGAGGTGAGTTATTCTCACTATATCAACAGGGTCTAAGGCACCAAGGCCGACCCTTTATCGGATGGAAATCCGGGTAGTCGTTGTTATGTTATTGTTTTGTTATGTTTGCATCCTGGTAGTTAGGATGGTATATGTCAGAGACATGGTTAGGGTCGGTATCCTGGTTTATAGGATGATGCTATGCTAGTGATCGGTTAGGTCGGAATCCTGGTAGGGATGTGCTATGTATGTGATCTGCTAAGATCGGTTTGATTAGTTGTGAATTGATATATGATTGTATGTTTATGTGTACATGGTTGTTGGATTGGGGTTGGGTTGAGGCGGGTCCTGCTTTGTGTTGTAGGCCAACATACCCAAGACGGACCGGTTGTCCCGAAGGCCCAGCGAGCGGTCCAGATAGGCTGAAGGCCCCAAGAGGGCGGACCAGATGTGCCGAGGCTCGGAGAGTGGACTAGGCCGACTGAAGTCCCGGTGTGGGCGGACCAGTCATACTGTAGACTCAGAGAGTGGACCAGGTGGATTGAACGCCCGATGTGGGCGGACCAATCACACTGTAGAGTCGATGTATATGGCTAGACTTAGAGGATGGACCAGGTGGACTGTAGGCCGGTGCGACGGACCAGTCACACAGTAGACCCGAAGTGCATGGCTGTTCTGTTCTGTTATGATATGACATGTTACTAGATTATGACCCGCGTTAAACGCGGGGAACATAAATTAAATACATATCACATTAATAAGTGGCTTTGTCTTAGGTTGAATTTTAATAAAAAAATGTTAGTTAAATTCATTTTTAGAGTTTTTTAACCAAACTTATTATATATAAATATTTAATATTTATATTAGAGCAATTTGGATTTATAATACAATAATTTTTAACATAAATGATCTATGTGATCTTTGTTTTATCACAACATAATGCGACTTCTTGATTAAAACATGTTGTGTAGTAGCTTCATGAATGGACTTTGTTCAGTGTACCAACCCTCATGGAGGCTCGTATGGCTCTTTTCATATTAGCTCTGTAAAACCAAAAGCAACAATAAGTTGTTACATGTACCAGCAACATTAAATTCTGCAAAGAAATTCGATAAACATTACAAATAAATGAATTGTCATAACCATATCAATTTCAAAGTAACTTTTTCTTATAAAAAATAAAATATGATTTTCCAGGCTACACCCAGTCACATATACATATCTTCCGATCAAATAAAGTATTACAAAAAAAAACATGTTATGAACAAAAATATAATATTAGTTTCATAATTTGCTAAAAGTTAACACTATTAAATAATAATGAACTTTCACAAATCTTGCATTTTGGTCACTACATCCAACTAGCAAATGAAATTCGATTTAGAGGATTAATTCAAGAAGTGCATCCATGACTTCTTGTAGCTGAATTTTGGGAAATGTTAAGAGAATGGTCTGTGAAGCTACATTTGGTTTCTATAGGGTAATGCAAATTCAAAATCGCTAGCACATATCTTTCCTACATGCTTCAATTATCAAATTTGGATCAAACTTGTCAAAATCAAATTATAAAAAAATAATTAAAAAAAAACAAATATGTAACCTAACAATCAAACAACATATTTTTCATTGAAATAAATATCATAAATCTACAATTTACGCTTTATATTTTATTCTTAAAATATATATTACATGTTCATCTTTAATGGTCACTAACACCTCATTTGTCTTATTGTTGTGACACGCATCTATATCGAAAATAAGAGAAATAACTATAGAGAAGAATGTTGACAAAGTGATACTTCATTGAAAACGCAACAAAATTCTTCATAAAAGCCGCTAGGATTCTTGTATAGACCCCTAGAAGGTCTATATAATGACAACCGGTGTAGTATCCATGAGAACGCACCACTTAAAATAACAATTTTGATTAATGTAAGTGAAAAAATCATTTAGAATGTTTACCAATTGTGATTGTTTCAACTTGGATGTGAACATTAACATTCTTATAGAGAAATGGAACTTCAAATGCACCCTACATAGTCAAATCAACAAACATGACAACACAAAAAAAAGCATAACTTGACATATAACAAAATTTCCAACAAATTTCAAAATTTTAACGTTTAGCTGAACATTTTTTTCAATTTATCTGAGTTTTATTTTATTACAACCTTATATGAGTAATCAAGAATCTAAATCAAGTGAAATAAGTAATTGTTCATTTAAATCCAGTAAAAAAATTACAATATTATGAAATTGCATATAATTTACATGTTTGCTTATTGTCTTGGAGGTACCCGACCACTTGGATATGTACTATTATTTGATTAGTTAGTGCATAAATTATATTATAGAATATGAAATTTAACGATTGCTCAAATTCATTTATACTTGATTTAACAATAGAAAATGAACAAATTTAACGATTGCTCAAATTCAATGGTAAATGTTTACTAATAAATTTATCAATAAATTCACATGGAACTATAAATAATTGTTTTAGAACGGTTAAAAGATTTATATAAGTTTATAATTTCATAAAAAGTTGTAGTTTGTTAATATTTATATTGAAGTTGTAATGAATAACATTGTAACAATGCTGACAAATTCACATTCAAACGGAATAATAAAGTAAAAAATGATTAAAATTCTAAATTCATATGAGTTTAAACCCAAAAGACAAATATATGAATAATTCAACATTTCATAAAACCCAAAATGTATTCAAATGATCAAAATTTTAATCCAAAAAACGAATAGTATGAAACAAAGTAATAAAAAACCAAACCCAAAAACCAAATAGTATGTAAACATAAGATAAAATCAACCGTACTCAAATCACGCAGCTACTCATATAAAATCATGAAAATCATATATTACTTTTCTTTCTTTGGAATTAACAGTTTTGACTTGCCTTCTCTAGAAGTACGATCTGTCATTGATGTTAATGATCGTTTGGTTGAAGACATTGTTCCGAGATTATCAACCATCGTAAACATCTTCCAAGTTGTGTTTTAATTCTTCATGTCTAGACACTTTTTTAAAGGATGTCAACTTAGTTAGTGGACTTGTTGCAATACTTTTATCAAGATTCGAAGCGGGTGTGACGTTTTCACCAGTAAACGAAACTGCATCCTAAATATAAAAAATAAATTCATATGTCAATCTAAAAGTTAATAATATTTTAAAGTATTTAAAATATTAGATTTAGTTATATTGTATTTAAAACCTTTAAATTTAATACACCTTGACATCCGAATTTCGCCGATAAAATGTTAAATGAATCAGATTACGGTACCTATATTTGTAGTACATAAAAATATGTTAGTTGATCAACTAAGATATAAAAAAACGAATCTAATAAGTGTAGTGTTTGTAGTATGTTTCGTAAAAGAATGTTACATGTTCGATGTTAATTGATTTTCCATTTCAATAGTGATTTTATTATCAACATTGAAGTTTGAGATTCATAACCATCAAACATTGTTCTTTAAACTATAATGAGAAATTTGAATCTTCAACGCCAAATTTTTATCCAAAAGTAATTTCAAAGCAGACAGATAAATCTTCATATTACCCTTCTAAAAATAAAAAAATTAACGGTTATAAAAATAGACAAACAAAAAGTAAAAATTAGTTTTTAGTAAATGAAGTTAATATCGATAATCTCATTAAACTTTTGAAGCAACTCTTGTGTGTTTTTTTCCAGAAGTTTCTTTGCGTCACGATCAAATAACGTAAGTGACACCACGCCGGTAAAGTCTTGTACTATAATGGTGATTTTGAAACTAAAACCATTGATATAAACAAATTCAATAATATAAAATTAGATTTTTTTTATCAAAGATTATAATAATATGTATAAAAGATTTATTGAAAACCTTGGAACAACAGATACATCTTTGTTCATTCAAGTTGAAGTGTAACAATAAAAAACTTATTTATCCTGCTTTTGGTCCGTGCCACTAGCTTTGACATCATACATTAAAACGAATTTTATGGCTTTCCTTGACAAACATAGGTTAGCACATTAAAAAATCGATATAAAGGGTATAATTTTGTTTCTTTAACTAAATGAATGAAATTAATATGCTTAAAGTAGATTGATTAATTTTTTTCATGACCTCTCAACAAGAACACAGTAATAACAAATAATAAGAACATAGTAAATGCAAGAAATTGAAGAAGAATAAGGAGAACAGAGTAAAGTAAGAGGTTGGAGAAAAGAATTGGAGAAGAAGATTGCTCAAGAAGAACACTGTAAATCATATGACTCAATCCAAAATCGTAAGAATAACCACTTCAGTGTAATCGTGTGTGTGTGTGTGTATATATATATATATATATATATATATATATATAGTGTTTTTTAATAAAGAAATCATTATCTTCTAAAAAATTTGGGATCCTAAGATATCATCTTGGAGATTTTCGGCTATTCATCTGGAAAAAAAGAAAGATATCAGTTATATTAATTCAAAACTTTAAATTAATTGACTTTCTTATTTAATCAGTTTTAAAATTCAAACAATTATCTCAAATTGATTCATTTTATGTGAGATATACTGAGAGATAAATTATGAATAATATTGACTTAAATTTTGACCTGTAAATAATTTGTTTATTTAGTGGGATTACATTAGATTTTATAGGTTAATAACTTAATTATTGATATGTTTATTTAATGAGTTTTAAAATAATAATAATAATAAATAAAATGTAAAGGGGTTTGAATTTGGAAATTAAAAACTATAAATAAGGGAATTAAATTAGGAACAATATTAATTAGAGAAATCGATATCATGTATATAAATAAAATGATATGTTTCAATTGATAAAATAATTACTGGATTTAAAGATTCTATAATTATTATAGATTTTATAATTAAATGAAATTGTATTTAAATTTTATTTGTGAAAGATGATGTCAGCAATTTGATCTAAGGGTGGAAAACTTAGGATTAAAACACAATCAAGGGCTCTAATTGCTTCATTGATGAATTAAAGGTTTTCTTTTAATAATATTTAGAGATGTGTATGGTATATGTGGTTGGTATTTTGGGGGTATCTCACTGGTGGGATGTCAAGCCCGCCAAGAAAATTACACCCTTTGATTGCTAAATAAACGTAATATAATGGTAAAAAGGGGTATCGATCCCCGGGGAAATGGTTGTACTCAATCACCAATGCAATCTAATAGAACTAATGAAATTTAAACTAACTAACTACAAATAAACTAAAGGGGGGGGGTTGTTTGATTACTTGAAAACTAAAATAATTGAATAACTAAAAACCTTGTAATTAAGCAAGTTGATAAGATGCTCAAAGGTTGGGAATAATTGGTTAACTAAGGCAATTCAACACAATGAACATTTGTGTGTTTATCATTAGGATCTAATACAAAGCTTATCCTTCATCCCAAATTGGTTATAGCAATCATGAAGCATGATATGCCAAGATTCCTCATAGGTGGTATGGAGGTTGGGGAAGCCCACAACACACCTTCTTAATTAAGATCAAGGGTCAATTGAAGCAATTAATCCCAAGAAATCAATTAGCCTTAAGAATGAAGGAATCCCCAATTCCTAGAGGATGTCAAATGCTTACACATCCATAAAGGAGATATGATTCATAAGCTAGAGATGATTTCTACCATCATAAAGCCTTTGTTCTAGATAAATTCAATGATCTAATGCAAAATCAATTAAATAAATCAACTATTGCTTAATGAAAAATCAACCATTGCTCAATCAAATATTAAGCTCATGATCAAAGCATCAAATAAGCATAAGAATTGCAAACTAGAATCATAAACATGGAATAAATTGATAATCAACATAAATCCTTCAAAACCCACAAACATTCATTGGTTTTCAGCCAAAGTTAACCAAATAAGAGTATTAGCCACTCATGGCAACAAAGTAACAAGAAGAATAATCTAATTGCATAAAGAAACTACCTAAGATTTGGAAATATGAAAGGAAAATGATTTCTAGCTCCCAAAATCGCCTCTTGTAGGTCTCCAATGGTGGAAAAACGTGAATCAGCTTCTAGATCTGATCCCCAAAGGTTATGGCAAGCCAAATGACCAAAATGCCCAAACTGGGCAGTTGCGTGGGTACCCGCACGACGAAAATTCCACCCGCTCAAATGTTTCTGTAATGCTATTGGTCCACCAAGCCACTCCACCCTTCCACTACCAAAGATTCCTTTGGTCCCCCTCCTTGTCCATGTAATTTGAAATACACCAATCATCATTTAGCCACCAAATGGATGCTCCAAACCCAAAATTTGAATTTTATGATCCATCTTCACAAGCCCAAATGATCCAAGCCAATAACTTTCAAAGCCCAATTCTTCCTCTTTGATTCCGCCAAGCCCAATAATGCCTTAGGAGCCCACTAAGCCCGTCTCCAATGAACCCGCAACCGCAACAAGCGCCGAAAAACCTACAAAATATCTCATGCAACATAACAAGCACCCGGTATGATCCATACTAAAGAAAAATAAATAAATTACAATGCATTAATGATAAAAAGATCTAAAAATCTAAAATAAACTAATAAAAATAAGGAAATAAAATAAGCTATCAAATTACCCCAAGCTTAAACCTAACTTGTCCTCAAGTTAGAACAAGACTAAAAATGAGCTCGGGATGAACTATCTAAAAAGGAAAAAGAAAGATGCCATAGAACTTGGTCAACATCAGTCAACATGGTTAGAATTAGACCTTCAATGGACCCTACGCATCTTCAAAATGTTCCCCGCTTTAGAGCCATAAACCACATTCTCAACCACTTGATGGGCGAATAGATCACGACTGGATGTGGTCGCGGTGTACAAGACAAAGGAAACAGAGATGCGCCCAGTGGGGGCACTTTAAATCACCAATGTAGACCATAGTGCATGAAGGAAAGGCGCCTCTTCACACACTATGATTCCTACATTTGTCAGGCCAAAGTGTATAATAACGAAATAGGGTTTTGTAGCACGACCTCTGGGCAAACATCCGGTTTTAGAGGCTTGTCCCTTGTATTGTCCTTTACAGTCTACCGTCTCATCGTCGGGGCCTTTTCTCATCAAAAATCAAAAATAAAATAAAATAATAAAAACTCTACTTAACCTAAATTTAAACCTAACAACCTAAATCTTCAATCTTGAACTTCTGTTATTGGATCTTCAATCACATTTGCTGCTTGACATCCTTTTTTTTTTTTTTTTGCAAACTAGATATATAACATAAGTCTTGAACTTGGAATCTTGTTCTTCTTTTTGTGTTGCTCTTTTTTCTTCATTTTTCTTCTTTGTTTTTGTTGCTTTTCTTGAATCATCTTTTAGAGGCTCTTATTGTTTTCACTTTTTCAAATTTCTTCAAGTTTTTTTTTTTTTGCTTCTTGGAAGGTCTAAGGAATTTCACCAAGTAACATAGGACTCCAATAGTGAAAATTGAGTGATAGATAGAGGCTAATATGAACACCTAATGATCATTGACAATGTGCCAAGATCAACTAAAAAGGGTGGGGAATGACTCAAAAATGGGTGTTACCGAAAAGACTTGGTCCCAAAAGATGTGAATTGGGGGACCCACTTCAAAGTTCATCAAGCACCTCAATGCAAGGTGTGATAAACAAAATCTATCTAACTATCTACTCTAGACCCCTAGAAAAATGATAACCTATCCTAAAAAGGCGGTGAGAATCTAAATAAGCAAGGCTCGGACGAGACTCGGGAGTACTAACGGGTACTCCCTCCAAAACCAAGATGCGAGTCTTCAATATCTTCAATGTCTTCAAAATACCTTACTGGGCTAGTCTTTGCTCGCACACATTGGCATGACCAACCACATCCCTCCGCACCTAGACCCAATCAAGCTACCTGCATCTGACCCCCACACAAGCGGTCTCAAAGTGGTCTGTGAGGCTCAAAACTTTCCCATTCATCAAATACAAGGAATTCCAAATCAAGACCCGGGACCAATCTATGATTCAATACTTATGACTCGGCGTTATGGTACCTGTAGGGATGAGAAGACAAGAGAGAACAAAAATGCATGAACCTAACCTAGAATGCATCTAAAAAGTATCAAAATTAAAAAAGAAAGAAACAAAATATGCAATATATTTTTTTTTTGAATTTTTTTATGCAATTTTTATGAATGCCCTAAATGACTAACTCTAAATGCAACTATATACAACCTAAATACAATAAAAATAAAAGATTAAATTACCTCACCCCAAGCTTAAAATTAAGCATTGTCCTCAATGCTTAGGATGAGAGTAAGGAAGGATGATACCGGGATCAAGGTGGAGGAGGCCCGCGAGGAGGATAACCGCCCTCGGGCCGAAAATGATACCATAGGTCCTCCATGTAAGTGTGGGTGCATGCTTGTTGTTCCTCTATGCGATGGATGGCTGCGGTGTTTCTATTGCCCTGGAGGCGCAAGGAAGCAAGCTGGCTGTAAATATCAAGAGGAAATTCGTGTGCAGGGTCGGGCTCATTGGGTTGCTGGTATGAGTGGTAGTCATTCTGTGGCTGGGAGTGTTCTCTCGAGGGCTGAAAGTGTGACCCGGAGGCTTGACCTGGATGAGGTGGAGGCAACTGGCGGATTGGGAGATCATAATGGTCTTCAGCCTCGAATGGGCTATCAGCATTGTCAGGATCCACCTACATGTCATCATCTCCAGCTGCGTCATCATCGTCTGGCAAGTCTTGAGGCAAAAACCATGTTTCGGGGTCATCGGTGGTGAAGGTGGAGATACATGGATTGGGTAAGATGTAAACTGGGTCCTTGACATGGTTTAGCCAAGAGAAATGTCCAAGAAGATTAGGATGAGGTAGAAGTAATTCCATCCGCATGAGAGTAATGCAATCGAGAAGGTAAAGAGGTGGATCATCCACTGGTACATATTCAGATTCTGGAAATTGAAGGCCCATACCCAAGCCAATGAGGGTAATGAGACCTCCGATACAAATGTCACCAGTGGTCTTCGTCCTGAGGCTGTCACATTTGTCTAAAAAGAAGGTGGCGAAATCGGGTAAAGACCAACGGTGGCTCGACATACAATAGAGAAAATACAACTCAACGGTGTTGATTTGTCCCGGCTCGTGACGAGCAAAGATAGAAGTGGATAGGATCCGATGAGCAATTCTCCAGCAAGGATGGATGATAAAGGGGTCTTTTTGGCGACTGGGATTGAAATTAGGCAGGCTCGTGATTTGGGTCCAAAAGTCTACTTTGGGCAAGCTTTTGAATTGAGTCCATTGGTAGCTGTAAATGTCGGAGTTGTTGATGTCATATGTGCCCATGATCTTGTTGAGTTTTTTTGTACTTGAGTCGGTGCTGCCGACCCTGGAGTTTGAAAGTGAGTACCCTCGCCGTGTCATTACGGGCATAGGTGGAGAGGAATTCGATTGTGGGCTGCTTGTAGGTACGTGCAGAAAGATCGAAAAACTCGTGCCAACCAATGTTGAAAAATAGTTGTCGCAAATGGTGGTCAAGGCCAAGTTGATCCATAGAATCTTGGTGGTAAAATTTTGTGGCACGGATTGCACGCTTTTGAAGGTTGGATTTGAACTCTCGGCTTTGAGCACTCGTGAGGGTAAGGTTCACATCACGATCAACATGGTCGGTGGACATTTTCTTGGATGGCCCCGAGGATTGAGCTTCACGAGAAGAACCATGAGATGCGTGAATGGTCTTGTCCCGTGCCATTGTACTTGTGAATAAACCTAGCAAAGACAAAAACTTGGGCAAAATTATCCCTCACACTCGCCTCACACCAATTCAATCAAATCAAATAATTAAAACCGGGCAATATTCCAAATTGGCAATTTGGCACAATGTAATTCAATTCAATCAATTCAAGGCAAGCTAAGACTAATTCTATTTAACCTAATGCATAGCACAAGTCTAGTAAAATTAGAAATTGAATGCAATAAATTAAAAGGAATTACCAACTTCGTGTGTTGAAGTCCGAAAGAAATCCGCAAAAATCCGCACCCCAAGCTTGACTTTTGGCCCACAAATTAAGTCTTTTGAATCTCCGGTGAGAAACAAAAATTCTGAAATTTTTGGTAAAAATTGGTGGTGGCGGCCGGCGGCGACGGCAGACAGCGGCCGGCGGCGGAGCTAGGTTTTCCGGCGATAAGATTTGCCCAAATTAATAGTGGATCGGCGTGTGGTGGAGTGTTTGTTAAAGAATGCCCTAAGAAATTTTGGAGTTGGGTGAGAGGTGGTGACGGGATTGGGTTTTGTATGATTTTCCGGCGAGGGTAGTGGGTATTGACGGAGTTGCTGTTCCCGGTGTTGAAAGGGTGGAGGGTGGTCGGAATGAGATGGGGGAAAGGTTGGAGGTGGAGCGCCGGTAGTAGCAGCGGTGTGGCAGGCGACGGTTGGTGATGTGAATGTCCGACGGGGGAAAGGACAGATCGGGGCTAATCGGCGCTGGAAATTGCCGATGAAGGGAAGGCGACGTGCTGGCAGGTAGCGCCTACCGGTGGCGTAAACAGCAGCAGCGGCAACGGAAGACGGACGCGGCGGCTTTCGTTGGTCGGAGAAGGAACAGGGGCAATGGTTCTTTGTTGCTGACGGGAGGCACAAGGAGGGGAAAGGGATCCAACGGGTGAGGGAGTATAAGGTTGGGTGAGAATTTTGGAATTTTCTTTTGGATGACCGCGGATACATTTGCATTTACTTGAATCTTCTCATTTGTCTTGAATTTTCTCTTGTTGGTGCACAAATCCTTAAGAAATTTGGCGTAACGTGGGATTCGCTTAATGGCATCCAATAGTGAAATGTTGAGTTGAACCTTGCGGAAAGTCTCAAGAAACGCTTTCTCTTCTTCTTGTTTCTTTGAGGAAGCCAAACGGGATGGAAAAGGTGGTGGTATGACCAATGGTTTGATGGATTTGTTGGAAGGATCGGGTTTATCAACATTTGGCACAACCAGTTCTTTTGGAGGAACCACAACTTTTGGAGGTTCCACAATGATCACTTCATCTTTGTCTTCTCTTGAAACTCTTTTAGGTTGACTTTCTCCAAGTGTTTTCCCACTTCGCAAGGTGATGGCACTCACATTTGGGTTCTTCTCGGTTTGTGATGGAAGTTTACCTTTTTGTTCTATCTTGTTGAGAGCGGTTGTCAAGTCTCCAATTTGTGCTTGAATGTTAGAGAAAGTATTCTTGGTTTCTTGTTGAAATTGGGTTTGACTTTGAGCAAGAAAAGTGACAAGTTCTTGAAGGCTCATTTGATGGTTACCACTTGATTGGCCTTGTTGTGGAGGTTGTTGATAATTTGGAGGGTTATAAGAATTTTGTGGATATGGAGGTTTTTGGGATTGGTATTGTGGATGTTGGGGTCTCATCAAAAGATTTGGTGGATTTTGCTTTGGTGGATAAGGGTTGTTTTGGTTATTCCTCCAATTTGGGTTGAAATTGTTTTGAAATCCCGTGGGTCTTGGTTGACCTTGATATCCGCCCATTGCATTCACATCTTCCGGTTCACTTCCAAGTGTGGGACAGTTATCCGTATAATGGCCCGTCATTGCACAAATACCACATACCATCAATTGTTGACCACTTCCCACCACCATTTGACTTAACACATTAGTCAAATCCAAGAGCTTTGATTCCAAATGTTGAGTGTTGCTAACTTCACCAACCACTTGTATAGAATTTCTCTTCATGTCATTTCGAGTCCCAAAATTCCTTTGATTTTGACAAATGGTACCAAAACGTAATCAGATCTCGCGAGGGGTTTTGTTGAAGATGTCACCACCACTTGAAGCATCAATCATCCTCCGATCTTTTTCATTCATACCCTCATAAAATTGTTGAAGAAGTAGTTGTTCGGGTATATTGTGTTGAGGACAACTTGTACACAAATTGTTGAAGCGCTCCCAAAAATCATGAAATGTTTCATTTTCCCCTTGATGAATCCCCAAAATGTCACTTCTTTGACTTGATATCCGGGAGGTGGGATAGAACTTGCTATTGAAGGCCTTGAGTAACTCTTCCCATGTGTGAATTGATCCCGATGGTAAGTTGAATAACCACTCTCTAGCTATGTCTTCCAAGGTGAGCGGGAATGCAGTTAACTTGAAATCATCCAATGTCACATTGTCGGGCAACATGCTAACACATATCATATGAAAGGACTTCAAATGCTTTTGAGTATCTTCTCTATCCAAACCATGGAACTTGGTAAGTTGATGTATGAAACTTGACTTCAATTCAATTCCTCGGCGGTTTGCGGGATAAACAATAGCAAGATGTGTATGAGTAACATCCGTTTCCATCATTTGTCTAAGTGTCAACTCTTGAGGGGGATTGGGTGGATTGGGGTTGTTGGGATTTTGTTGCAAGTAATTGGGTGGTTGATGATAAGGTGGATATGGGTATTGTTGGGGATTGTAGATTGGTGGTGGATAAGGTTGGTAGTTAGGGTATTGGTTGTAAGGAGGTTGTTGTTGTTGTGGGTACATTGGGTTTTGGTACATTGGAGGGTGTTGGTAATTGGGTTGATTTGGGTAATGTACTTGTTGAACTTGAAAAGCATTGTTTTGAGGTTGGTTGTTTTGGTGGAAGTGTTGGTTTTGTAGTTGTGGTGGTGGTTGATAATTGGGTTGGTTTTGAGGAGGGGCTTGATTCCAAGGTGGCATATCAATGAGAGGTTCTTGTGGTTGTTGTCTTGGTTGATGGGGTGGGGTATTGGCATCTTGATTGATTGGGTTTGGGTTGGGATTGTGAGGTGGAGTGTGATTCATGGCTATGTGGTTTTCAAATGGAATGTCTTCAAAGGAATGACCAACAATTGGAGAATTCGGCTCGGTGTCAGTATCACTTGAAGTATGAACTTGATCTTCTATGTTGATTAGTGGAGAAGAGGAAGAAGCTTGAACTATTTGTTGTTGCTTTGCTTGTTTGGCTAACTTTTTCAACCTTTTTGCTTCTCTTTCAATTTTCGGATTGTAGAGTAGTTCACCGGTTCTTGTAGACCTAGACATAAACAATCAAATAACAATAACCAATTTCCCCGGCAACGGCGCCAAAACTTGGTGGGATGTCAAGCCCGCCAAGAAAATTACACCCTTTGATTGCTAAATAAACGTAATATAATGGTAAAAAGGGGCATCGATCCTCGGGGAAATGGTTGTACTCAATCACCAATACAATCTAATAGAACTAATGAAATTTAAACTAACTAACTACAAATAAACTAAAGGGGGGGGGGGTGTTTGATTACTTGAAAACTAAAATAATTGAATAACTAAAAACCTTGCAATTAAGCAAGTTGATGAGATGCTCAAAGGTTGGGAATAATTGGTTAACTAAGGCAATTCAACACAATGAACATTTGTGTGTTTATCATTAGGATCTAATACAAAGCTTATCCTTCATCCCAAATTGGTTATAGCAATCATGAAGCATGATATGCCAAGATTCCTCATAGGTGGTATGGAGGTTGGGGAAGCCCACAACACACCTTCTTAATTAAGATCAAGGGTCAATTGAAGCAATTAATCCCAAGAAATCAATTAGCCTTAAGAATGAAGGAATCCCCAATTCCTAGAGGATGTCAAATGCTTACACATCCATAAAGGAGATATGATTCATAAGCTAGAGATGATTTCTATCATCATAAAGCCTTTGTTCTAGATAAATTCAATGATCTAATGCAAAATCAATGAAATAAATCAACTATTGCTTAATGAAAAATCAACCATTTCTCAATCAAATATTAAGCTCATGATCAAAGCATCAAATAAGCATAAGAATTGCAAACTAGAATCATAAACATGGAATAAATTGCTAATCAACATAAATCCTTCAAAACCCACAAACATTCATTGGTTTTCAGCCAAAGTTAACCAAATAAGAGTATTAGCCACTCATGGCAACAAAGTAACAAGAAGAATAATCTAATTGCATAAAGAAACTACCTAAGATTTGGAAAGATGAAAGGAAAATGATTTCTAGCTCCCAAAATCGCCTCTTGTAGGTCTCCAATGGTGGAAAAACGTGAATAAGCTTCTAGATCTGATCCCCAAGGGTTATGGCAAGTCAAATGACCAAAATGCCCAAACTGGGCAGTTGTGCGGGTACCCGCGCGACGAAAATTCTACCCGCGCAAATGTTGCTGTAATGCTATTGGTCCACCAAGCCACTCCACCCTTCCACTACCAAAGATTCCTTTGGTCCCCCTCCTTGTCCATGTAATTTGAAATGCACCAATCATCATTTAGCCACCAAATGGATGCTCCAAACCCAAAATTTGAATTTTATGATCCATCTTCACAAGCCCAAATGATCCAAGCCAATAACTTTCAAAGCCCAATTCTTCCTCTTTGATTCCGCCAAGCCCAATAATGCCTTGGGAGCCCACTAAGCCCGTCTCCAATGAACCTGCAACCGCAACAAGCGCCGAAAAACCTACAAAATATCTCATGCAACATAACAAGCACCCGGTATGATCCATACTAAAGAAAAATAAATAAATTACAATGCATTAATGATAAAAAGATCTAAAAATCTAAAATAAACTAATAAAAATAAGGAAATAAAATAAGCTACCACTCACTAAGCTTTCGGGCTTACAGTTGTGGTTTAAATGTTTCAGGTACTTCAGGAGACCTTGGCAAGGCAAAGGTGTGATCGTACCACTCCTCATGTTTATGTTTTATGATATGGTTCTGGGAATACTCTGATAATGAATGTATTGAAAACCTTTTTGTAATAACTTTAATGAAATTGGGTAGTTTTTGAAAAGTTTAAATTCGTTGGAATTTTTAGAGCGTTACAGTTTAGGGTTTAGATTTAGGGTTTAGGGTTTAGCTTTAGTGTTTAGGGTTTAAATTTAGGGTTTAGGTTTAGGTTTAGGGTTTAGTAATGTTCACTTGGATGAAGTAATAAACGATAATTAAGGAAAGAAAATGGAGATGATAAAACGATAATGAAAGAAAGAAATGTTATGGAGAATGATATATTTACCAAGTGAAACCAAACCGGGTATATTTAACATGTTAAAACGATATATTTTAGAAGTTTTGTACCTAAGCTTAGGTGGGGCTGTAATATATATTCCCTATCTCCTATATATATATATATATATATATATATATATATATATATATATATATATATATATATATATATATATATACACACACACACACACACACACACACATCAAACAGTTCGTTTCGGTTATCCGCGGATACCTAAGTATCCAAACCAAAACCGACCAGTTGATATTCGTTTTTTTCGGTTTCGGTTTCGAATTGGCCGATTCGGCGTAGTTTTTCGGGTTTGCGGTTTTTTGGCACACCCCTAATAAATAGATGTCGGTTAATTCGATTTCAACACAATGCAAACCTAAAATTTTGGTTATTTTGAAGCAGCACATTAAGGGGGTGTTTGACTTAGCTTTTTAGAATTCAAAAGTCCTTTTTGAAAAAGATAGAAAGCAAAAGATGTTTGGCAAATGTATTTTAAAAGCTACTTTTGGATTTGGATACAAGTAAAAATGAACTTTTTGGAAAAGTCAGGAAAACCTGACTTTTTGTGACTTTTCCAAAAATGACTTTTGCTCCCTGAAAAGCTAAGCCAAACACCCGCTAAGTTTTCGGTTTTTTTGCATTACCATGTACTTCGAGCTTACCTTCATAATCATCAACGAGCACTAGATTATTTCGAAAGAGCAAATTGAGTTGATTGTTATTATTTTAATTAGCATTATTTTTTAACAATCGTATAATCCTATGATTGACGGTGTTAATAATAAGTTTATTATACTATCTGTACTACTACTAATAATCACACAGTTATTATTATCTTTATGTATTTATGCTAGTAATTTCAATATAAAACAAAATACTATATTATTTGTAACAATTGAATTATTATTATTACTAGTTTATAATCCGTGGGAACCACGGTTACAAAATCAATTAAACTTTTATAATAAAATTTATAATTATTAATCAGTTATTTTAATAAATTAATGATTATTAATTAAGAGATATATCAAATTTTTAAAGTTATTATAACTTCAAATTTAAGATATAATTAGAAAATATAAATTTGAGTTTTAAAGTGAGTTGACTAATATATCTACATGAAAAATGACATAATATTAATATGGGTGCTGTATTAGAGTGACATTTGACAAATGGAGGTTAAAGTTATTATTATTATTATTATTATTATTATTATTATTATTATTATAATTATTATTAATTTAAAACTATTAGTATTAGTGAGGTTAATTACAATATTGTTATTATTTATTATATTATTATTTCTTTAAAGTATAAAAGATAATAATTATTGTATTGAATAATCTAAATGAAACTTCAAATTGTGTAAACGTCAAATTATGTAATATTCAATTAGTCAAAAGTCATTCAAATAAACAGGACATGTTGACGGTGTGAGTTTTGGAAGAAGATGTGTCATGTCTTACTGGAAAAAGGACGAACATACATTTTAGGTTCACAATCTTCTTAAAAAACAAAATTCCACAGAGAAAAGATGACTCGTCTATAGACAAAAGAGGTTAGGAAGAACTTTTAGAAAATAAAAAACAAAAAAAAAACCTATATGACAGTTCAACTAGTTTGGAGGCTCTAAATGAACAAAAAATATGGGTCATTTGGCATATACTTAATGTTATAAACCTTCTTCTTTATCCAGACTATGACGTTGAGAATTTGAACAATTGAGAATCGAAATAGAAAATAGAAGATAAATGCGGTGTTTCAATTTTCAAGATCATACTGATGTGTCGTATGCGTTTTGTCTTCAAGAATCAAGATTGTTCATTGTGATGTGGCTTGTCCGACAATTGAGATTTGAGATATATTAATGTTAAGGTTAAGTTTAGAGAATATGGGGTCTTTAGAATTAAGGGCCCTAAGCTCCAGCTTAGCAAAATATAAGGTTGAGCCGCCATGAATAACTATTATGACAACTTAATTTTAAGAAACCTTTCATTAACTGAAACAACTCATAATAACTTCTTGCATCCAACAACCTTTTAACAAGTGTTGACTTATTGCAGAAACTTCCATGCATGCTAGGAATTCTAAACATAATCCAAAAATAAAACGATCAAATCCCAGTTCTAGTTTTAGCAAACATATAATCCCATAAATTCAAAGCCTTCAAACAACTTATATGAAGTTAAACATTCTAAGATAAAACATCATAAAAACATAAGCTAGCTAGAACTAGAGAAAACTGTTCAATTCAAGGATAACGAGCCAAAGTGATCATCGTCGTTTGCAACACATGAAAGTGTAGAAATGAGCAGAGCCATGGCCTCACCAACTTTCTTCTTTAACTCATTTGGAGATTCGATCAAATGAAGCACTTCAGAATTGTCCATATCAAGCAACATATCTGTTACACTTGTAGCATTCCTGTGCTCAATTTGCTCCACCAAAGGGTACAAGTATGTCCTAAGGATCTGCAATTTTGAGAAATCTGAGACCCTTAAATATTTCATAAATGAATCTATGTTACTTGAAAAACTAATCATGTAACAAGGAATAATACCTGATGTTGGTTTTCTGGACTAGCAGAAACCAAAACAGAAGCAAGTTTTGTAGTATCAATTAGTCCAAAAAGATGAACATCAGAGGACGATGTTACTTCTGTTGAGACATTGAAAGGCAACCGAACCATGTTATTGCCCATGAGAACTTGATCCATTTGATTGTCCATGAGATTTCTCCCACTGAACACATTTACCAAGTCTTGGTTAGGAGTACCATCACACATCACCTATATTCAAAACAAAATTAGCATTAATGTTAGTAAACAAATGAAGTTAATTAATCTAGATTTCACAAGTGTAACATTTCATCCCAAACAATAGTTCTCATCAACAATTTGAAGAAATTTGGTTGTTATTTTTTCCCATTAACCATTCGCATAACTCTCTTACTAAAGATATAATTTATAATATTACAAATAATTGTTAAAAAAACGCACCTGCCCAAGCATAACATGAGGGTTTCTGGTTCTTACCGGAGCCATGAAGTTAGAAGGGCCATATCCAACCATTATTGGTTCATCTATCAAGCCATAACCACGACTTTGCAATTCTGGTGCACCCAAGTGGACCCCAGTTTTATCTGTAGTCAAATGAGTCACTAAACCAGATGCTCGGGGCTGAGCAAATTGCGCCTGAAAAAGAACATTAACCCATAAATCCTCTCTAATAAATGAAAGTTTTTTTTACCACTTGTCCCACTCTCATTCAATTTGTCAAATGTCATTTTGTAGTTATTTTAAATTAATTCTTTTTCCACATGTCATTTTATGAGTTTTTCTATTTTATTAATTTCCATATAATATTTTAATGTAATAATTGCAATAAATGTAGTAATAAATGGACATCAATTTCATTAAAAAATTTACCTTTTAATTTCAAAAATCTCAAAAGTAGAGATCTTTAATTTATGTTATCTATTTTAATTATTTGTTTAAATTTAAAAAGTTAAAAAATATTTGTATTATAATAATTCACTGTTTTTCTTATTTTTTTTAATACAAAGTTCTCAAATATTTTTACCTTTATATCTATTTTTTTTTAAATTAACCAATTTAATACATAGTTCTTACAACTAGTTTATGATGAGAGAGAGAGAGAGAGATGGTAAACAACACCATATCATTTCAGGCCCACAAAAAGGTCAATAGCAGAACAACCTCTTGTGCCTCAACCATTAGGCTCTCATGAGATGCCTATAATTTTATATTTAGCTCCTAATACTTATAAAAAACTACTAATGAACCTGTTTTGAGTGTCACCAATGATACAATGAGTTTCTGTCACAAGATAGTAAGTTAGATAACCTGTAATCGAGCCATTCTTTCTTCTTTTCGTTCCGCTACCGAAATATATAGTGGTTTTCTTCCTACCATCTTCCTGTTCATCTCAACCATCTGATTCAACATGTTAATTAGATATAATAATCTTAAAAAATTACAAGTAATAAAAAAGAGTAGTCACATACAGCCTTCTTAGCTTCCTCTCGGGTAGAAAAAGCGACAAATCCAAAACCCTTGCTCACCCCTCGCGAATCAAACATGATCTAGAAATTATTTTAGACCAAAAGTGATCAAACTTTAGTATAAAATCATAAATTAAATAAACTTATTTCTATCCGGGCTTTGAAAAAATGTACCTTGTAAGATGTAATAGTTCCAAACGGCGAGAATAAAGCCTTTAACTTTTCATCATCTGTAATGGTTTCATCAAGATTTTTTATATACAAATTAGCCTCTTTCATTTGTTCATATTGCAATTTTCGATCCTGATCAGAATTCGCTTTTAATTCCAATATTTCTCGTTCAGTTTTCTTTTGAGCCCTCCTAACATACCAACCGATTCCATCGTTGTTCAACCCCTCAATAGCATCAGTTGCAGCTTTTGGATCTTGAAAGTTCACAAATCCAAAACATTTAGACTTCCCATACATGTCTCTCATGATAACAACACTTGTAATGGAACCAAACTTCCCAAAAGCTTGTACAAAATCTTCCTCAGTTGTTGTCTCTGGAAAATTCTTTACATACACATTAGTAAACTTTAGTGATTTGTTTGCTTCATTTCGTTCTTTTTGGTGAATAAATTTGGCAACATAGACTTGTTTGCCTTTTATCAACATTCCATTTAGTTTTCTTATCGCAACTTTGGCATCTTCTTCTTTTTGAAATTGTACATAACCAAAACCTTTTGATCGACCACGGCTATCCACAACGACCTTACATGTACTAACATCACCAAACACACAAAATACTTCATATAACTCCTTGTTGTCGATGGATGAATCCAAGTTTTTGATGTATACGTTACCTATGCCACTTCTTCTCATGGTAGGATCAGGATCAGAGAACATGATCCTAATTTGTTTGCCATTCAATCTTTTAGAGTTTAAAAGCCTTAGAGCAATATTAGCTGCCATGAAAAAAACAAACAATTGGATATTACAATGAAAAAATTATTATATAGTACATGGATGTTTTGATGTGTGTCTAAGGAGGTGTTTGGATGTATGTTTTCTTTATGATATTATGGCTTGAAAAACTAAAATCATATAATGAGAAAACTAATTTTTTCAAGTTAAGAAGAACTAGGTAGTTATACTTCGGTATTATTTTTAGAATGGAAACACAGTGTGCTCTTAATTAACACAACTATTACAGACAAGATATGAGACTAAACCATTTGGTTGAAGCTGAGGGACATAAGCGCACATCCAAACAAGCAGCCTTAGTTAAATAGCTTATTTAAAATAATCAATTTGAAAAATCAAGTAAATCGATGTAAATTGACCAAACTATCCTTAGCTTTAACTATCTAATTATCATAATGTCTCATTGGGTTAATGTCACAAAATGATCTAACTGTCAATTTCTTTTAAGTCATTAATAAATTAAATGTATTCAATAGATAAACAAATTTAGTTTTGGTATTTATACTAAGCCATTAGATTGGATTTCAAGTCGGTAAATTGCTATCTAATTCTATTTGACATCTAGTATGACATTAAATTAATATGGAAAATTTGTATATTTTGTGCCTATATTGGATGTCATATTAGATTTCACATAAGGGCATCCAAAATGCATTGAACTCCATAAAGTTCAATGGATTGCCACATCATCTTTCTACAGTCCATACAAGTCTATCATTTTTTTTCATACAATGTATTGAACTCTACAAAGTTTAATAGAATGTTACAAAATGAAATTTATAGTAAGTATTTGAAATTAAAAACTTTCTTTTTTATCATTGAAGAGTTCAATGGTCATTGAACTCCAAATCCATTGAATGCCAAGGTGGCATCTCACAATGCTACAGTTTCATCCATTGAATGACACATAAGCTTGTCACCCCATTCAGCTCTCTCAATGAACTTACCATTGTGGATACTCTAAGATTAGATACCGGTTTAAATAGCTGAAATTCACGTTGATGGCTTAGTAAAATACCAAAATTAGTTTGTACCTCTATCAAATAGAATTAAAAGACTAATGGTTTAAAGAACAAAGTGATGGTTATTATCACTTTATTTGATGTCATTTTATGATATTAACCATATCTATTTTGAATCTTCTTGTCACAACAACCTTTTTGAAAATATATACCCAGACACTCCTTAAGCAACTCACGTCTTTTTAAAATAATTTAGATAAACGAACATAGTAATCACTAAAGAATGCATACCATCTTCTGAGCTAGTGAAATTCACATAGCCATAACCAAACGAAACCCCGTTCTCTTCATTTCGACAAATCCTTACGGAATGAACTCGCTTCACCTCATTGAAGAGATCAAACAATTGACCTTCATCGACGTTCTCCTCCAAATCCCCAACATAAAGCGAAGAGATACAATTTGGTGTTGAAGGGGAGGTTGGACTCCCCGCATTAACTATCGAATGTTGAAGAACTAGTTCTGACTTTGTTGATTCAGCCATATTATAGAGAGCAATCTAAACAACTTTGGATCAAAAGTTAGAGAAAGTACAAAACTAGTAATCAAATTATTTACAAATCAACAAATCATGTGAATGGAAATCCATATGCAGTTAGCAATATATACATAATCATTTAGTAATTTGTAATATAATAGAATAAAAAAGAATTCAAAAAAATTAACTATTTATATACTCCCTCCGTCCTAAATTGATAGTCCACTTTTGACTTTTGAAGTCTTTCTTCTTCAACTTTGATCTTAACTACTTTTATTTGTGTTATATATTACTTGATAAAACTTATAACAATGAAAAAACATTTAAAATACAATTCATTCATATATTTTGCATCAAATATTATCCATCAAAAACAAAAGTATTTAAGGTCAAAGTTGAAGAAAAAAGACTCCAAAAGTCAAAAGTAGACTATCAATTTGGGACGGATGTAGTAATTAACAGTTACAAACCACAAACTTAACTTCAAAGTTTTCGACCATATATAAATACACATTTCATCAATGTTAAAAATATGTAAAATATTAAATATGTGTGAACAATATATGCTTAATTGATTAGAGTCGAAAAATTGAAGGGGAAAATACTAATCTAGCCAAAAACATTAATTATCTATCCAAAATTAGCCAAAAAAAATACATTAGTCAAAACTAGCCCAGAAAATAGTAGTTTGGTTAGGGTTGACTACGGTCAACTTTAAAAAACTACTTTTTCGTTGCAATGGGCTACTCTTTCGTGGCTCGTCTACTGTTTTGTGGCCCATTAGTCAATTGTATATAATGTTTTATTTTTCAATTTAGGTCATTTTTTCTCATTTTCCTTTCATTATCTACTGTTTTCTCTCAATTGAGCACCCGAAAACAACTAGATAAGTTCATTTTTTTTCAAAATTTTACCGTATTGTTGATTAAGAGTAGTTTTTATACATGAGGATAATTTAAAAAAAAAAACGAAAAAAAACATTAAAACCGTAGGTTTCATACGAAACCTACAATGTACAAGTGCACAATGCACAGATTGTGCAATGTGGATTTGTACACTGTAGGTTTCGTAGAAGCCTACGGTTTCTTTTTTTGTTTTTCATTTTTTTTAACCAAAAACCGTAGTTTTCCTAGGAAAAAAAAAGATTTAACCCAAAACCGTATTTTATAGAGAGAAAACCGTAGGTTTTAAAAAAACCTACAGTTATATATATTCAAAATGAAAAAAATATACTAAACACGAAACAGTAGACGATTTAGCAAAAAAAATAGCCGAATCTAAATACCTACGGTTTCATGTGCCACTTTGAGACAATTCCTAATTTTTAGCTAAAAATGGTTAATTAGTTCCTTAATTTGGTTTGATTAATAATTTTTAAAGTACTTTCTCTTAGAAGTACCAATATTCAAAAGTCGATGCCCACTGTTAGATAGGCTTGTTATCAGTTTTTGGTCTTAAATATAAAACTAACTGATATATTATGTATTTATAGAACTTGAAAGTTTTATTTAAAGTTAAGTTACTGTGTCTGAAAACTTAACATTACAGTTTTGAGTTATGATTATTTTAAGAGATATTTAGAAAAATAGTCATATGCGTTAATAATTTTGCTAAAAATTAGCATTTTTTCGAGAAGAGTCATACAAATCGCAGGTGATTAAGCATACTTGTGATTTCATGTCATATCTCCCAGTTGCAATCTATGTACATTGGTTGCAAACTGGACTCATTTTTGGTCCATTAATAGGTAGTATATAAACCTAAAATTCTAGAAATAATTAACTTTCGTTTTTACATTTTTAATTTCAAGAAATCGTCTTTAACTCTCTAATGTCTCAAGAACAATATTCACCTAATAACTTAATAACTAATCTATTTAGTTCACGTTGTAATCGTGTTTTATTAGTTATAATACATTTAAGAAAAGTTTATAGGTGTTTATTAGTCAAAAATCAAAAATCTCAGTTTTAATAGATGAAATTTCATTGTAGTAAAGGAAATCACAGTTATATGTCATGAAACATCATGTGGAAATTTGTTGATGAGAATTTACAAGTCATTGATTCATACGTGCATCAGTGTCATTTGATGTGTGGGAGTACAGATGAGTCAATCATATAATTTTTTTTCTTTACTTTTGTTTCTCAATATATATATATATATATATATATATATATATATATATATATATATATATATATATATATATATATATATATATATATATATATATATATATATATATATATATATATATATATATATATATATTAGACGAATATCCACACATTGCGTATATAAAAGTAAAATATTAACGAATATATTATTATTAAAAAATATATCGTTGTTACTAACTTTCAATTAATTAATAATTCCGACACTAACTTGTTATAAAACATTCTAACCATTTTTAATACAATATAAAATATATAAATATTAAAATTACATCATCTTAATAGTTGTTACCCCATGGGTTGTGCATAAAAGTTAAAAAATAAATTTATATTTAGATTTAGATTTATATGTATTTTTACATATTAATGGTTAATCAATTTATGTAGACATACTTTATGATTTTAACATTTTAATAGAAACTTTTTGACTATTTAGAAAAATAAGCTTTGAAAATAAATAATTAATATTAAAACTAGAATAATAATGAATTTAATATATTAATTAGAAAAGAAGTTGAAATTTTAGGGGTTTCAAATGAATATGGTGATAGGAAAATAACATCTTTTATAATAGATAATAGATAATAGATAATAGGTAGATAATACTATATATATATATATATATATATATATATATATATATATATATATATATATATATATATATATATATATATATATATATATATATATATATATATATATATATATATATAGGAATGAGTTCTATGGAAAACAAAAAAAAACCCTAAAAATCATAAAAATACATAAAAAAATATATACTTAGAGATCACAAATATTTTTTTTTACTTTATATTCTTTAAAATCGTAACTTTTTATATAATTTCGCTGAAATTTTTTTTGAAAAAAAACCAAAAAATAATAAAAAAAATTAATTTTTTTTTCAGCGAATTTATAAAAAACCTGCGATTTTTAATAATATAAAGTAAAAAAAAAAAAGATTTGTGATCTCTAAGTATTTTTTTATGCATTTTTATGATTTTTAGAGTTTTTTAGGGTTTTTTTTTTGTTTTCCATATAATCATTCCCTATATATATATATATATATATATATATATATATATATATATATATATATATATATATATATATATATATATAGAGAGAGAGAGAGAGAGAGAAAGAGAGATTTATTAAGCATCTTTCAATCAATGAAAACTTTTAACCAAAATTTAGGCATCGCTATACTTATCTTGAAAAAAACTATTATAGCTTTCTGTACAAAAAAGTTACAATTTTAATTCAGCTTCTAAAAATTTATTATGATAGGGCATGTCTGGATTACAATCTGGATTCTTCGCCCGATTAGACCATTGATGGAATGTGAGATGGTTTGGGGCATCGGACAAAACAATGTAGATCCTATCGATCATAAAATTGATTATGGTATATATAACATAATATAGTTTGGAATTGTACCTTTAAGTGATTGTACCGATCTTAAAAGCGATCGCTTGATTTTCTAGCCAAATTTGTCACAGAAAATCTAATGATCTTTGATTTGTTGTTGTAGTTTTCCGTTTCTGGAAATTTCAACAAGAGCGGATTTCGAGATATTTGCTAGGGTTTTGTAATCCCTTTCACACATGGAAAATTCAAAATTCTTTAGAAAAGAATAGAATGTTTCTAAGTTGGAGCTCTCTAGGAAGAATCGATATGAAGTGTCTTGATGAAAAATGTATTTATGAGAAAAAATGGAGTGCTTTGGCAAAACAAATACGCAAAGAGTAGAAGGCGTTGCAATTGGGGAAAGTAGTATAGTGAAATAAGATTGATCAACTAAAATAGATGATTACAAAAAGAAAGGACATACAATGATGGTTGAGGATTTTGTTGGTAAATTTAATAGTATTGTCCCATATGAGATCACATGGATTGTGCGGTGTTATATCGGGACAATAAGCAGTAAAGATACAGTAAACCTGTCACACCCCGAACCAGACGGCGGAAACGTCCGAGGGCTATTGTGACTTAATTGAATACCATCACAATGATTATACATGAATCATAACATCATTCATCACCTTGCATTGAAATATTACAACTGATATTGTTTACATTCAGTACATTGTTTTAAACATTACATTTCCAAAACATAGACCGTTCGATACTAATTTAAACAAAACATCATGACATCACTTGATACATATTCTTCGGTTTACCTGTTACCTGAGAATACAAGTATTTTGGAAAAACGTCAACATATGAAATGTTGGTGAGTTCATAAGTAATGTTTGAAACAAAAATGATTTTTGTGAAGTTTGAAAACCCAGCAAATCCGATATTTTCTGAAAAGAGTATTGTATATAAGAAAAAGTGTGAAGATCCGTAAGTATGCTTGTTGATTTTTGTAAACGTGAATAATTGTTAGACTTTGTATACATCACATAGGTAAAAGTGTTGAACTCCCCAGGAAAACCCGATGTTTTCCTAATACATCAAATTACATGTCTTATTTATTGTTATACCGATACGACGATTGTTTTCGATAATTCCAAGTGACATTGGATTAATTATGGGTTGTGAGTCGTTATAATCACGCATTAGTGAAAATGACTAGTTTATAACTACCAAATACAACGATCCCTTAGGCGTCGTCCGTACTACTCACTTAATCCAACCACCCTGACTTCTCATAGCCCCACAACCGAGGAGAAAGGAGGGTACGAAGCCCCCGTTAATTCCATAAGTCGTTCAAGGCTATCGTGAATGCGAAAGGCACTTGGCCCGACTCGCATTTGACTTCTCGACTTTGCTAGCAGTACCAAAGGACCCTTGGGGCCCAACAGCACAATAAAGCTATTGAAAGTCCTTTTACATGGAATTAGGTCATAGAAGGCCCAATAACATGTAAGCGCGTTCCCTTCGGGCCTAAAAATCATGTCATTGGGCTAGCTAGGCCCAACAAGCACGATTTGAAACTTTCAAGCCCAAAGATTGAATATTGACTTCTCGTAAATTTCGCGTGTTCATTGAAGTATGATTGTTTATTGATTTTTGGTTCGTTATTGATTCGAGACCGAATCAATTCGTTTGGTAACGATATTGGTGTTGAAAGTGTATTTGTTATTACGTTTCGCCGGTAGCCGTGGTACTCGTATTTTATCTTAAGGGATTTATTGTTTAAAAAATTAGATTTTACCTTTTTATGCCCCTTCTTGGATAAAATTTACCCTTTTAACCCTTTATATAAAAGAATTTCCATTTTAGTCCTTAGACCATTTTTCTTGACACTTTAGTATCAAAACTTGTTGAAAAGACACTTTCAGCCCAAATTTACTTGATAAACAGCTTAAGTCCTTCAAAAATGAAATTTTCTCGGTTGAAACCCCCATTTTCGCAACTTTTACAATTTTGGCCCAAAATGGAAAAATTTTGCCTTTTTGGTCCCTTTTGAATTTGAAAAGCATTTTTGGCCTTTGAAATGGTTTTAGTATACTTGTAATCCCCTGTTTTACAGAAATGTGCATTTTTAGCCCCTCAATTTCAAAAATCTCGCAAATTGGGGCTTTATTGGGCCGAAAAGCCCATTTTAGCCCATTATGTTCAAAATTTACATTTTTAGCCCTTCAAAAGTGTTGATATTTAGAATATTTATATTAGAAACTGTTTGGACTCTTTTCAACCTTCAGAAATTATCATTTGTCGTTTTGGGCCCCTTAGTTTTGTATTTTTGACAATTTGAGCCCAAAAATGGGTTTTAAGTCCAAAAATGTTCATTCTAACCAACTAAACTATTTTTCTAGACTTGATTAGTGTGAAATTGTATAAGTTATGTTTATTTCATTCCTCATATTGTAGATCTCGGTTTTTAGATTATTTTGGCTAGCATATTCATCACAAATCACATAAGATCATACATATAAGCATAAAAATCACACAAGGCATACATTTACTCATAGATCTACACATTTGCTTGTATTCTCCCCCACAAAAACTTATAAAAACCGAAAAAGAGGGGGTATGAAGCTCACCTTGGGTGTGGTTTCGGTTTTGGAAGGAAAATGAGAAGAAAATTCGGCCTTAGCAACCTTCCTTGGAAGATCTCGAACTTAGATGCTTCTAAGGTGCTAAATCATAAGTTTGAATGGATTAAGAGGTGATTCTTGAATGGAATGAAATAACTAGCTTATGGATCTAAGTAACATCTTACCTTAGATGATGATTTTTATGTAAGAATCCCCTTGAACACTTCTTAGATCTCGAAAATTTGGAGGAGATATGAGAGAGTTTCTTGAGAGAATTGAGAGTGAAATGTGTGTGTGTGTGTGCTTGGATTCGGCCGAGAGCAAGAGAGAGAGGGAGAAGAAGAGAGGGCTTGCATGGAAGTATGGGAAATGCATGGATGTATGGGTCCTCTTGCATGGAAATCCCTTGAATAATTGTGAGGTGGCACATACAAAGTCAACTCTTCCTTCCTTTGGGCTTGGGCCGAGAATGGAGAGAGAAGAGAGAGTTTTTGGGCCTTAAAGGCTTAAGCCCAATTTCATAGTTATGTTGAGTGATTTTTGGTCCTAATAAATATAAATGGGATTTTTATGACCTATTGGGGCTAAATTGGGTTAATTATGGCCCAATATAGTTCACTTAATTAATTTATTTCATTCTAGGCCCAATATGACCCAAAATATTGAAATAAATGGAAGTGGGTTCAATTAGAGCCCATTTAAGAGTTCTGAGCCCAATATGGTCAAATTGGAAGCTTATTGGTCCATTGGGCCCAATAAGGAAGTCCTAGTCCAAAATGGATTTAAACAAGAACTTCTAGGGTTTCCAATCGCTTATTGACTACTTGAAATGCTTGTATGAGGTGTTTGATTGAAATTCTGTTGTTATAGAGTATGCATCATACATGGTCTCATGTCTTTGATTCATAATTTGGCTTAAGTGTTGTAGTTACAAGGCACAAAAATTTCTAGTTGTGACAAAACCCCTCTTCACCTTTATCTTTTTATTATTTTTACTAATTTAATGACTATATCAAATAGAATGAAATAAACGTTTTCATGTTTGTATTTGACGAATACTCTTTTTTAAATAAAATTACTATACAATTTAGTTTTATCTTAAGAGGCATTGTTGTGAAATAGCAATATAGTTTTGGGTTAATATCATAAAAGTCCTTAATTTTTCAAGAAATTGTAGCTTTTACCCTGTCTTGTAGGGGTGAGCAAAAACAACACCACAAATAAAATTAACCGCAAAAACCGCACCACAAATAAAATTAATTGCATAAACCGCAACCGTAATAAAAACCGATTGTGAGGTTTTCTGTTTTTCAAAAACCGCAAATTTACGGTACGGTGTGGTTATTAGTTTTCAAAAACCGCAAAAAAAAACCGCATCGCACCGCATATATTATATACAACTTTTTTTATTAATTATTAATATATTAAATATTAAAAATAAAACAAGTTTCATGAATGAAAAATGAATAAACTACTAGAAGACAAAAGTATGGTTTTTTGTTATGTTAACTTTGAAAAATGGTGAAATTAGACAATTTTAAGAAATTTATTGTTAATTACTATTGATTTGACGTTTTTAAGATATTAATTGTTTGTGCTTTAAGTTAATTGTGTTATACATTATGGTTTGTTTTTATTATTACAAGTAATATGTTTGAACTCTTAAAACTGTTTAAAACTTTAAACTGTGGTTAAAAACTATACAAAATAACCACACCAAATTCATGCGGTTAATAACCGCAGCACAGAAAAAACAAAACCGTACCGCAAAAATAATCGCATCAAGCGGTTTTGAAAATGAATTAACCGTATTTGCGGTTAGTGGTGAGGTTTTGGCTAAAATTGTTTAAGCTTTAAATTGTGGTTAAAAACCACACAAAATAACCGCACCAAATCCAATGCGGTTAATAACCGCAACACAGAAAAAACAAAACTGCACCGCAAAAATTACCGCATCAAACGATTTTAAAAATGAATTAACCGCATTTACGGTTAATGGTGATGTTTTGATTAATAACAACACGGTCACCCTACATGTCTTGTATGTTCATTAAAACCGGGGACTTTTTTGTTTAAAATGGAAGGATTCAACAGAGGAAATTAAGGCACGCAGATTCGAAACTCGGATATTCCATTAAAACAAGCCAAATAAAGTACCAATAGGCTAGCAATACACTCGTGAATATCAGTCTCAACTTTTATATAAGTGTAGACATATTATTAGTAATACTAACTCTTAATTATTAGTTTCATTATTTTGATTTTAAATTGTATTATTATTATTATTATTATTATTATTATTATTATTATTATTATTATTATTACTGTTATTATTATTAGTACGATTTTTTTATTGTAATATAAATTAATTTTCTCAATGTATAAATACATTATAAAACTTCGTATTTATTCTTAAATGTTTTTATACCTTTATAAATACATAGTAGTATAAATATGTTTTTCTATAAATATGTTTTTATGTAAATAAGTTTTTATATTCATAAGTACACTTTTTTATACGTATAAAACCTACTTTATAAGTATAAAATCATCTTTAAAAATATTTAAAAACGTCTTTATAAATATAAAAATACATAATAAAATGTAATTGTATATGTATACATTTAAAAATGAATTTTATTCATATATGCTTTACATAAATCTTATAATACAAACATATATAAACAATATATGTACACATTTAAAAATGAATTTTATTCATACATGTTTTACACAAATCTTATAATATAAGCATAGATATGTTTTTTAGAATAGCAAATAAATACTTTTTAAATACGTTACTATTAAAACTCTTAATAAATACATGTATAATAGCTTAAAAACGTGTGTTTATATATATATATATATATATATATATATATATATATATATATATATATATATATATATATATATATATATATATATATATATATATATATATATATTAGAAAACATATTTAATAATAAAAATATAATTATATATTTGAAAATTTATCTGTATATTTAAAAATATATTTATACATTTCAAAACATATTCCAAAAATAACATATATTTATATATTTAAAAGAATTCATACATTTAATAATAACTTATTTCAAAAAATATGTATACATGTAATTATTAATAGTTTTAATAATAATATATTTAAGAACTCTTTATACATGTATTTATTTGGGTTTTTAAGTAGAATAATAATCAATTTATTGTGTTTTAAGTATTTTAACTCTTTCATTAATCTACGGATTATATATTACTTCCAAGCATTCCTATATCAAAACTCACCTAGCTTGGTGGTAATGACCACGCCTTGTGTAAAGGAGGTGGTTTGAATCACCGTACATCCTTTATATATTTATTGCCTCTCTTATAATTTTGATTAGTAAGGAAAAACTAAGACTCACATGAGCAAACACGTCAGCCGCACTAACCGTCTCAGCACACATATGGCGTGCCGCTTGGGCGGGTGACCAAGATGTTACCTGGTCAACCAGCGGTAGGGTTATAAACACGAAATTTAAACAAACTTTTCGGCTTTAATGAACCCAAAAGTCTTCAAAGGGTAAATCATAACATTTCTTGAAAATTTAAGGGTTTTTATATCATTTGTCCAATAGTTTCACAAGTGTTACACTTAGGACACTTAAAAAAAGAAGAAGTCGAGCACTTATGTTTCAAATTCATTACATTGTTTAGAAATTTTGAATTTTTTTCTTAAAAGAAATAGTTACATGTGTTAAATAGTTGGGACATAAACCCCTGTTGTTACGATAATTTAGAAGTACATTTTAAAATCATTTGATTTTAACCAAAATAAATTCAGAGTTTCTAAATGAGAAAAATTAACAGTCCCAATTCTCAAACCAAGTTAATTAGTTTTAAACTATTAAGAAAAAATTAATTATCATCAAAACACAATCAAATAAATAAAACTACATAGTCGTGACCTTCTTAATGTCATCCATAACTTCTACTCTTGGTCTTTAAGCCTTTCAATTTGACCACATGTCAAAATAAGTTAGGAAATGGAATGCATGGTAAGAATATCAATGTTGATTCATTTTGTGTAAATAATGATGGCAATCATTACACTAGAATCAAACTCCACAAATTAATTCAAAACCAACAAAACAACAAAGGTTTTAATTATTGGATTAAAGTTTCTAAGATTTTAACTAAATTGGTATAATCTTAGTGAATAAAATTAAAGTTCATTTTGGGTTGCCTTAAATAGATAGGATTGATAATAGAATAGAGATAAAATGATTTGTTAATATATTATATGATTAATATATTAAGTAGAAATAATTAATATTTAATTAAGAATTAATCAGAATTTATTGGAAATTAATTTTGGATTAATTAGAATTAATTAATGGTGTAAATGTTGAATTGCAATTGTTCAATAGTTGACCAATGGAGGCAATTCTAGAACCTCCCATGCATTAGACGATTTTAAGGAGGAACTAGAAGTGTTCAGGAAGCCTCGTGAAGCTGATAAGGAAATGAATTTAAATTGGTTTAAAATATTATTATTTTATTATTCAAATTAGGGTTTCACCAACTATAAATAGGATCCATATCCCTA
The DNA here is from genome assembly GCF_002870075.4 of Lactuca sativa. NCBI lineage: Eukaryota > Viridiplantae > Streptophyta > Magnoliopsida > Asterales > Asteraceae > Lactuca > Lactuca sativa. The sequence continues at coordinate 6,757,127 of NC_056623.2, read as the reverse complement.
GCAAAACCGATCACTGCATACTCACAATAGAGAAATCAATTTTCCTCTTCCTCTTCTCTCCTATATTGCGATCCTAGAGTTTCTAGGGTTTTAGATATGAACCATTAGGGGCATCCACATTATTGGTTTTTGCTTTCCAATGAGGTTTTTCCAAAGAGTTGTTTGCATTCTTCAATTTAGCAAAAGGTATGTGTTCTAACTTTGTAATTTTCGATTTACGTAGGTTAGAAGTTTATTTCATAGGTAGGTTTCTTTAACTTGAGAAAAAGCCACTGACTTCTAGGTTGCATGTACCCATAATATGATTATGAATCTGTTGCGTAATTATTTTTGTTTGTAACCTAAAAAACTCATCATTAGTAAACCAAAGTGAACGGTAATATAGACCCAAATTAAGACAAAAAAAAAGGGTTGTACTAAACGACCATTAAAAAATTAAGGGTTTAATCGCCTAATAACCCACTAAGTACAATATAAGCAAATAATCCAACAATGGTTAGATAATAAAATCAACAGCTTCCAACAAAGTCGACAAAACATAATGGAATAGTTTCCAACAATAAATAAGCCATAAATGGATAGCTAAATAAGATCAACAAACTTCTAACAATTTCAACAAAATAAATGGAATAATTTCCAACAACAAATAATACTAAATGCAATATGCATCGATCCTAATATTTAAGTCAATATCAAAGGTCCAAACTCAGAAAGATGATTAAGTATGCTCAACATGGAAGCATCCTACTACCATGGTGGAATTGATCCATGGTCGGCCCATATTTATTATGAAGCTTTAATAGTTGCATGTGCGGTGAATGTGTTATGTGTTTATGTAAAGATAGAGAGGGGAGCCCACAACAAATGGTTAAGACCATAGGTGGAGCCCTTGGCTCACGGGTGTAAGACCACGGAGGTAGCCCATGACATTCCGAATGAAGACAATGGAGGGAGTCCATGGCATCCTTATGTATATGTTTGCATGACATTGTTTCAATATATGGTCGAGTATGATTTGGGGAACTCACTAAGCATTAGCTTACATTTTATTGGTTGTTTCAGGTACTTCGGGATCTAAGGGCATGGGCCCAGCGTGATAGTGCAGCGTGCACTCTCCAGTATTTTTCCCCACTAGTTGTCATGGACACTCTGACCTTTTTGGATAGTATGATTATGTATTTGAAACGTGGAAATAAATGTGATTGAATCTTCTAAATAATATGGGAACTTTCATTATTTAAATAAAAAAATTTACTTGAAATTTTGGGTTGTTACAAGTTGGGATCAGAGTCATGGTTTGAGAGATTCGACCACGCTCTTGGGTGTGTCAGAACTCAAACTGGGGAGATGGTAAAATTGTTTTTTTAAAGAAACCCAAAAGCTAAAATTTTATGAGAACGATTTTTTTTGTAAGTAAAATGGGAGAGTGCAATGCGCGTAATCGGCCGAGCTCAACTAAGTGTTCATAATGTTTAGCCATGCTATAGTATATATGGAAATTGATGTTGAATGGAGTGTCTGATAAGTGTATGTTTTCAAAGTTGTACATGCCTAGGATTGCATAGCCCTACAATGAGGGAATCTGCCTTATTCTTGTTCTTTGACTGGTTGTGGTTTAGGGTAGAAGCTTTATTTGACAGTCTATGTGATTCTCTTTGTATATATGAAAGAACCCCCTTTCATAATTAACATTATTACTCCAAACATGCTACATGCATATTCATAAACATATTTTACATATTTGATCTTATTACAAAAGACTGGATACAAACCAACTAACGAGGTTTTTACTAATTTTTATAAATTACATAATTTCCCAGAAATTTATACACAAAATACAAAAGCTATAATATTATCTATTCTACATCTTCTAACAGTATTTAACTATACTGGATGTTTATCACCTGAAATAATTAAACACTGAGAGGGGTAAGCGGTGACGTTTAGTGAGTTCAATAATAGATACAATATAACGTTATGTCATATATATACATCAATATGGCAGAAGCAAAGAGGAACAAAGAACAACAAAGGCATATGTGAATCATGAGACAAACTTTCCATATCAATCGATGATTTGATTCAAAGATATACAATCAATGAGACATAACAATTTCAATACTTAATATACATCAATAAAGCTTCGGCCCAAATGGCACAGAAGACATACAATTTCTGATTAACATTTTGGTAGATTTTGTAGGCTTTTAGCCCTATCTAACCTTCTACCAATGCCTTAATGGTAGAAGTCATTCTCTTACAAGACATGCTCTACACGGCCAGAGGCTACATACCAATACCATTGTAATACTAGTCCTTTCACTGATCACATGGTCAAAGGTATAACTTTGCTACCATAATAGCACGGGAAAATAACACGGATGAATAACACGGAAAAGCACATAGCACATATAACACATAACATATAATTGTTCCTATATATTGAACTCACTGTGAAATAACTGATTGATGAAATGGTAATTTGGGCAACACTTCGCCTCTTAAAATGACTTTCTTTGATGAAACCGGGGATTTTAGTTGAAAATCGGGCTTTGCACGTGCAAAGTTTCGACTGATAAAATTATTTTCTCGGGAACTTCGGGGCTTCGGGACTTGCTTCAGGCGTCGGGGATGTTTCATAGGCTTCGGGGAGGTTTAGATAGGCTAAAAATAGAATATATAGTGAAATAGATTCCAAAATTGTAAAACAAATCCTGAGACCTTGCACCCCTTTTATAGGTGGTCGAAGCCTCAGAGTACGTTGGGCGTACTTCGGTACGCTGGCCGTACGAGACGTGGCACATGCTCGATTGTCGGGTCTCAGACGTGTCATCCATGCGAGATACGTGGCTTTACGCGAAGGAAGGGTCAACGTAGCTGGATCTGGATCACTTACGTGTGAAGTACGTTGGTCGTACGGCTTCAGACCAACCTCAAAGTTTGTGCCAAAAACTTCAAAAATTCGTATCTTTTGCATATGAGCTCCGTTTTGACATTCTTTATATGCACGCGTAGGTGAAATTATGCTCTACAACTTTCGTTTAGATTCTGTTTGCTAATTTTGACTTCATTTTTAATAATTCATTTTTAATGGGCCGGGACAGGAAAAGTTCGTTAAAAATTCATAACTTCTTTATCCGACGTCCATTTTTGTCTGTCTTTTTACCGTTGTATTACTATTGACGAGATATTCGATTATCGTTTAGGTCGTGTCGGCTAAAAATCACTCGATCTTTATTTCGAGTTTCGGGTTGTGTACTGCTATGCTGAATCTTAGAAAAATCATAACTTCCTCATACGAAGTCAGATTTGAACGTTCTTTTTATGAAAATTCTCGTTTTAACGAATACTACGACTTTCATTTAGATCACAAAGGCTAAAAAGTAGTTTATCATAAACTCACTTTTTACGTCATATGGCGTCGTGTCGGTTCAGTCGCGAAACTTCAATAAGTCATAACTTCTTCGTTATAACTCGAATTTCGATGAGGTTTTCGCCTAAACGTTTCTAACGAGATAATTTACAACTTTCAATAACATTATTTCTACTTATTTCCAACTTAAATTTTACATTTTGGTTAATTGCAATATTTGACTTTTGATTGGAATCTCATAAGAATTCCAATACTTTTATGAATGATTCTAAACATAGTTTTACTTCGATTCTCATAAAACTATCTTGTTAGAACTCAATGCTCAAAAACATATATTACTTAATAATATTCCTTTTAAACTAATAAAATACGATAATTGAACATGTATGTTACAATATAACTTGCATGCATAGGGCAACCTACTATGATTGATTTGAGTTTCTGGTCCGGTGAGGATTGAGAAATCCTAGAATAGCCTAGGATCTGAGTTAGTGTTATGCTTGAGGTTCATGATTTGTGGTTGGATGAATTAGGGATATGAAGTTTGGCCTTGGGGAAGGTACAGGTAGGTGTGGAAGGTAGTATCAAGGTCGTACTACTGGAAGCACAAGACATGTACCCGAATCAATGACAGACCTGATAGCTCTTAGGAGTCCGGTGAGGAAGAATTCCTTTCGAATTCCTTATCATTTTTATTTGTGACATTTCAGTTGAGGATGGTGATGATCACGCAAGGTTCAGGATCAGGATCAGGTTCAGGCTCGGGTATCTAGCCCATTGATGAGAGGTTGTGCGACCTTATTGCGACCGAGGTTACTCGTGGTATCCTTGATGCTACCCCGATGATTTTTGGTACCGTCAAGGAGGGAATCATGGAGATCATGGAGGAGCGGCTCAAGTATTTTCGAGCCAAGACTGTTGTAGGCCAAATTAAGGCCAGAGCTCTCTCGTTCCGGGAGTTCAAGGTGTGTGGTGCACCTGAGTTCTTTGGGGTCATGGATCTCATTACTAGTCGACGTTGGGTGGTAGACATGGAGAACGCACGACACACGAGATGTTTCCCCGAGGCGACAAAGGTAGTGTTCGCATCTTGTATTTTGAGGGACCGAGCACGGGATTGGTGGGAGGAGGTGACTCATGAAGTGGGATCAGCGGGTGTGGCTGAGATGACTTGGGAGGAGTTTGTGAGGAGGTTTGATCAGGAGTTTGCACCAGCCATTGAGGTGCATCATTTAGTGAGGGAATTTTAGGATTTGCAACAGACTATAGAGACTGTGGCAGAGATCACCACCAAGTTTCGGGAGAGGGCATTATTGGTTCCGCAGTACACGACAGATGACGAGATGAAGAAGACGAGGTATAATTCCATGTTGAGGGATGATATTTGGGAGTTTGTAAGCTTTTCAGAGTGTAAGACCCTGAATGATATGGTGGAGAACACCCGGGAACGAGAAACTGAGTTAGAGCTCCGGACGAAGCGGAAGCCGGAGCAGGTGCAGACACCATTGGGTCAGGCTAAGAAGCCCATGACCTCTGATCCTCCTAGTAGGGGCCAGCAGGGTCGGGGCCGATGTGCCAAGTCCGGCAAGTCGCACGGTGGAGCCTGTCGGGAAGTAGGCTCGACATGTTATGCTTGTGGCCAGTCGGGCCACATGAGCAGAGATTGTCCTAAGAAGGGCTTGATTTGTTTCCACTACAACTAGACCAGTCATAAATATTTCGATTGTCCAAGGTTGTCTGGGGGAGGAGGAGCAGTGACGGCGCCTGCGCCCGCCACAATGAGGATTACTGATGGCCGTTCGGCCAAGGCAGAGCCCCTGCAGTGAAGAGTCATGCATTTCAGTTGACTACAGAGGACGCCCGATCAGCACCAGACGTCGTGACTGGTACGTGACCTTTTATATTTTTTATTTTATTGTTATGCTCATGATGTTATGATCTTGTATAGGGACCTTTTCGGTCAATGGGTTGTCGGTCCATGTTCTTTTTGACTCAGGGGCTACCTGATCATTTGTATCTCTTGCGCTCAGCAATAAGTTTTGAGATGCTCTGGGGACTTTGGATTCCCCGCTCGAGGTGGAGATTATGGATGACCGCACCGTGTGTGCTGCGAGAGTATTTTGGAGGAGTATCCTGAATATGTTTGGTGAGAGATTCCCTATCGATATGGTGTCAATTCCTTTGAGAGGATTGAAGGTGATCATCGGGATGGATTAGTTGGGGTCCAATGGGACCATGATAGATTGTGCGCGTTAGTTAGTGAAGGTTCGAACTGGTTATCCATGGGGAGAGAGCCTTGCATGGGCCAACTCTCTGTTCGGCCGCGAGGGCTCGGAGACTTCTTTAACAGGTTGTTCTGGATTCTTGGCTTATGTATCAGATACGAGGGTAAAGGTCACGTCAGATATGAGCAGTGTACCCATTGTGCGGGATTTTCCGGATGTATTTCCAGAGGAGTTTCCTGGGGTGCCTCCTGAGAGGCAAATGGTGTTTCGTATTGATTTGATGACTGGTGCGACTCTGATAGCCAAGCCATCGTATCATCTAGCTCCTCCTGATATGCAAGAGCTGTCTACGCAGCTTTAGGAGTTGCTAGACCGGGGATTCATTCATTCGAGCAATTCCCAATAGGGAGCACCAATCATGTTTGTGAAAAAAGAAGGATGGGTCACATAGGATGTGTATTGATTATCGAGAGCTAAACAAGCTAACAGTAAAGAACCGTCATCCGCTTCTGTGGATTGATGATTTGTTCGATCAGCTTCAGGGTGTATCTTGGTTTTCCAAGATTGATCTTCGGTCAGGGTATCATCAGATGAGAATCAGGGATGAAGATATACCGAAGACGGCATTCAGAACTCGTTATGGTCATGACGAGTTTGTGGTGATGCCATTTGGGCTCACCAATGCTCCAGCAACGTTCATGGATATCATGAATCGGGTTTGCAGACCGATGTTGGATCGTTTTATGATCGTTTTCAATGATGACATCTTGGTCTATTCTAAGACCAAGGATCTGCATGATCAATATTTGAGAGTGGTGATAGAGACCTTGAGGAGGGAGAGGATTTAAGCCAAATTCTCCAAATGCGAGTTTTGGTTGCATGAGATGCAGTTCCTGGGGCACATTATCAACCAACATGGTATTCTGGTAGACCCGACCAAGATTGAGGCAGTAATGCATTGGGAGGTTCCGAAGAACGCATCCAAGATCCGAAGTTTCTTGGGTCTAGAAAGGTACTATCGGAGGTTCATCCAGGATTTCTCCAATATTGTTGTACCTTTGACCCATTTGACCAAGAAAAGACACTTCAATGGAGTCCAGATCAGCAATTGGCTTTCGAACCCTTGAGACAGAAATTATGTGAGGCCCCGGTGTCAGAGCTACCTGAGGGATTTGATGATTTTGTAGTGTATTGTGATGCTTTTATTTCGGGTTTAGGAGTTTTTTTTGATACAGATAGACCATGTGATTGCTTATGCCTTGAGGCAGCTGAAGCCTCATGACGTGAATTACCCCACTCACGATTTGGAATTGGGGGCGGTGGTGTTTGCCCTCAAGATTTGGAGGCATTATTTGTATAGGGTCTGATGCACCATTTTCACCGATCACAGAAGTTTGAAATATTTGATGGATCAGCAGACTTTGAATATGAGATAGAGGAGATGGTTAGGTATGGTAAAAGATTACGAATGTGAGATTTTGTACCATCCCAAGAAGGCCAATGTGGTGACCAATGCTTTGAGCCGTAATACGGCAAGTGCTTTGATTCGAGATGTCTGCATGAGGATAACGGTGATTTTACCTTTATTGGATATGATCAAGGAGACACAAGTGGAGGGTTTGAAAAGTAGAATTGGAAGATTGAGCGAATTCGGGGGCAAATTCCATTGTTTGTTCGAGACAATCGGGGGTTAATGACTTAGTGTGGTAGAGTGTGGGTTCCAGCCTTCGGGGGAGTGAGGAAAAGGATATTAGAGGAGGCGCACAACTCCAAGCTTTCTATTTATTTGGGGGGGGGGGGGGGGGGGGGGCACACAGATGTACCGAGACCTGAGATTGAGCTATTGGTATCCCTGGATAAAGTGGTAGGTTGTGTGGTTTGTTGAGTGGTGTTTGACCTGAAGGAAGGTCAAAGCCGAACATTAGAGGCCTCACGTAAAGGTTCAGCCATTACCTATTCCCATGTGGAAATGGGAAGAGATCTTCATGGATTTTATCACAAAATAACCTAGGACGGCGTGGGGTGTGGATTCCATTTGGGTTATTGTTGACAAGTTGATCAAGAGTGCGCATTTTATTTTGATTTCCGAGTGTATTTCCGCCAAAAAAATTAGCAAATATTTATGTTCAGGAAGTGGTGGTTAGGCACGGAGTGCCGATATCTGTGGTCTCAGACTGCGATGTCCGTTTCACCTCCAGATTCTGGAGAACGTTTCATGAGGAGTTGGGTACTCAGTTGCTTTTCAGCACTGCTTACCACCCCCATACTGATGGTTAGAGCGAGCAGATGATCCAAACGCTCGAGTATATGCTTCATGCATGTGTATTGGCTATTGGAGGGAGTTAGGATACTTACCTTCTACTAGTGGAATTCTCATACAACAACAGTTATCATGCTAGTATTGACTGACCCCTGGTTGAGATGTTGTATGGTAGGAGGTGTAGAACTCCAGTTTGTTGGTGTGAGGTTCACCATCGAGTTATGGGAAGCACCGAAGTGTTGCTTAAAACCACCGAGTTGATATAGTACGTACGTGACAGACTGAGGGTTACACAAAGTCGTCAGAAGAGCTATGTATAGCGGCGTCGATCGGATCTTGAGTTCCAAGTGGGTAATTATGTGTTGTTAAAGGTATCATCTTGGAAGGGCGTCATTTGATTTTGGAAGAGGGGCAAGCTGGGGCCCCAATTCATTGGTCCATTCAAGATTTTTGCCCGAGTTGGCACGGTTGCTTATCGATTGATCTTCTGGATGTGCTTAGTTAGATCCATAACACCTTCCATGTGTCTCAGCTCCGGAAGTGTATTGAAGATGAGGCCGTTGTTATTTCCTTGGATGATATTCAGATGGACAGGAGTCTGAATTATGTGGAAAATCCCATTGCATTTCTTGAAAGAAAAACAAAAGCTCTTTGTAACAAGGTGGTGAAGCTAGTGAAGGTGTAATGGCAGCACCAGAAGGGCTCCGAATGAACTTGGGAGCCGGAGGATGAAATGCGAGAGCACTACCCGAATTTATTTTCGATAGTGGACTTCGAGGAAGAAGTCTAGTTCAAGTAGGGGATAGTTGTAACACTCCAATTCAGGTAGTCCTTGCTAACCCTCAATTATTTTATTTTTGGTAAAAATGGTCCTTCCGTACGTTGGGCGTACATTTGGGTACGCTTAGTGTATACGTGTGGAAACATCATAAGGTTGAGGCTCGTACGCCCAAGTACAAGGGCTCCGAATGAACTTGGGAGCCGGAGGATGAAATGCGAGAGCACTACCCGAATTTATTTTCGATAGTGGACTTCGAGGAAGAAGTCTAGTTCAAGTAGGGGATAGTTGTAACACTCCAATTCAGGTAGTCCTTGCTAACCCTCAATTATTTTATTTTTGGTAAAAATGGTCCTTCCGTACGTTGGGCGTACATTTGGGTACGCTTAGTGTATACGTGTGGAAGCATCATAAGGTTGAGGCTCGTACGCCCAAGTACAGGGGGCATACACGACAGATGGCCAAAACCCTAATATTTGGACTTGTGACATATTTAAACACCCTTAAGTCATTTGGACCTTACCCTAACCATCCTCCATCACTCTCAAACATTTCTAAAACCCTAAAACCCTTTGTATGTGCTTCTTGAGCTTGTGGATGCTTTAAATATCTCATTTTTGGTGTTTTAGCATAGAGGAGGAAGGGAATCGAGATTGAACGTGGGAAAGGCTGTTGGATCTTGCATTTTAAGCAGCTTAGGAAGCTTGTGGAGGTGAAAAGCTTTCTTTTTGCTTATCCTTGTTGTTTATGGACCCAGGGTTTTATATGTAGTCCTCTTTTGAGTTCATAGACCATCTCTTGGGAGTTTGGGCAACTCCAGAGGTGAGGAAGGATAGATATGAGCTCCTTTAGCTGGTTTATGTCATCAAAATGCAGACTTGTGGGTTGTTTTAACTCCATCCATGGGTTAAGACCTTTGGAAAAGTCTTAATGGGTTTGAATGTGTTGTTGGGAGCATATTTGGCATGCAAAGGCACAAAGTTGCCAACTTTATGCCTTAGGACTCATTAAACGACCTAAATCTGAGTTTAGAACGTAAAGTCTTCATGAATTAAGCACTTAATAGAGAATGTGCTTTGTCTATTTGTATGTTGGGTGTACCAGCTGGTACGCTGCGCGTACAACCGAGGGACCTAGTACGCTTAGTGTACTTCTGATGAACGTCGGGCGTACGTTCAGTTGTAAGAGTTTGGTTTCGGTGGAATTTGTGGGCCATTTGGACTTCACTTGACTTTGGACCTGGACCGTTAGGTGATGTTGGACTCTGAGAATTGCCATGGGTTTTCGATGTTTTGGCTGGGCCTTAATGGGTCATGTGGCCCATTATATTTTGGGCTTTGATCTTTGGCCATTAATGTAGGATTAATATTTGGGATTTATTGGAGGGCCTTAGATTATGATGTTGGGCCTTTATTCAAGTTGTGACTCAATTCTAATTAGCATGTTTTGTATATTTATTTAGCGTGAGATTTTGGGCTAGTAGTCGAGCAGCTTTGTGGTCAGCAGACTGGGTGATTATCCTCACCATACCTATGGGTCAAAGGCACCAAGGTTGGCCCATATTTATTATGAAGCTTTAATTGTTGTATGTGCAGTGAATGTGTTATTTGTTGTGTTATGTGTTTATGTAAAGATCGCGCGGGGGGAGGGGGGGGGGCATGGAAAATTGTTAAGACCATGGGGGCAGCCCATGGCTCACGGGTGTAAGACCACGGAGGTAGCCCATGACATTCTGGATGAAGACCATTGAGGGAGTCCATGGCATCCTTATGTGTATGTTTGCATGACATTGTTTGGATAAATGGTCGGGTATGCTTTGGGGAACTCACCAAGCATTAGATTATAGTTTATTGGTTGTTTCAGTTTTTGGATTAGGTGTCTAAGCCCATTACTATAATTGGTATGTACTTGACCCGATAGTAGCATGGTCCTTTTGACTTGCCTTCACCAAAGCAACTTGATTGGATGAATAATAGAGAAAGAGGATAATTGTGATTTATTAATATATTACGAGAATAATATTTTAAAAGAGAAATCATATTATTTAATTAATATTGGTCAAGAATTAATTTTGTGGTCAAAAGAGATTAATTAAATTAAGGAGACTGATATTGTAATTATAATATCATTGCAATATGGGTTGTGGATCCCTAAAGATAGGGATGGTCGAAATCTTATGGATAGCCCTTATAGAAATCGTCCATAGTAGGGTTTTGGAAGGATCTAATGTGCCGCTTAAGGCTTAAGCAACCAAATTAGGTATTTGACTGAAACCCTAATACCTTAGCTATATAAGGAACCCTTGGGAATCTAATTTTCGACGATTTGAACCCTAGAAAGATCTTAGATTCGAAATTAGTATCCCTCCTCTCTCTCATATTCCTCAAACTTGCCTTGGTGTTTGAGATCGATTAGAGGTATTACACTTGTGATACTAAGCTCTCAAGGTTTGAAGATTCTACAAGCTACAATTGAAAGGTAACATTCTAACTTTGTATTAGATACAATTTGCAAATTATGTATGCTAGTTAAGGGTTATAGCTTTGGATAAATTTTGTTGCATGTACAATTAGAGAAAACCTAGATCCAAAGCATTAGGGTTGCATGTGCATCATAAGACTGATGTAATGCTCAAAACTCATCAGTGGTATCAGAGCCTAGGCTATTTTTTTATTGTATTTGATGCATAGCTTAAATAGTTCAAAGCTTGAAAAATCGAAAATTCGCATATGCCTGATGAACTCGTCGAGTCCTCTAATGAACTCGATGATGTAGGGCTACTCGACGAGTCTAGTCTTTGACTCGACGAGCCGGCTCGTATGTTAGAAAATTTTCGGGATTTTGACTTGATTTGGGTTGGGATAATTACCATAAACGTTTTCAACTGATAAAATTTGATTTTTTTCAATATGGTAATGATTATCCTCATCCAATTTGAAGATAATTGTCAAAATCTAAGATAATTACTGGTTTATAAGATAAAATTAATTATCCTTTCTAATAAATGAAGGGTTTTTTTTTTGCCACATGTCATCTTCTCTTTCTTTTTGACACTTGTCATTTCGTGAGAGTTTTACAATTTTTATTTTCCAATTCTCATTTTTTAGGGATTTTCATTTTCTTAAAATAAAATTCCATAAAATTGTAATGGATTCTATAAGGAAATAAAATCATCCTATTAATTTGTTAATAAATTCTCATAAATACTCCAAAGAATTTAATTTCTTTTGCAAATATTTCAAAAGATAAGTATTACTTTATAAAATATTTCAAGTTAATATATTGATATTAAAATTTAATTTTTAATAAACCCATGTAATACACATATGAATTACCTTGCCATAAATTGAATTAAGTCAAATTTAGAGAATGACAAATTATTTGATTAATTAAATTATTTGAAATTTGATCTAGAAGGTTTTGAAAAGTTTCAGAACTTGCCCTCAAGTTCTGGAATTTAAATTTTTGGTTAAAAGTTTTAATTTTGAAATATTTAAATTCTAAACCCTAAAGTTTTACAAGTTTAAAATTCAACCTTATACTTTATAATATTATAAGATTAATAATTATATATATATATATATATATATATATATATATATATATATATATATATATATAAGATGAGTCATTCTTACCGTTAGTAGGTCTCATCACGAATCCGATCTATAAGGGGGTATAAGGAAACTGCCTATAAATGGTGGTTGAATAGGTGTCCACTCTCACCCACCGCTTTCTTGATTGGTGGAGGGTCATTAGCCGAACAGGTAGGATAGGACAATTAATTTCTCATTAATAATTATAATGATTTTATAAAGTAACTAAATGTTTTTATAAATTCCCAATCTTAGTTACTTTAGGAAAAATGTGAAAAATGATGATATTCCATTAAATTGCCCTTTGCACCTTGCCGAGACGTTAGTGGAGCGTGTGTGGTTAACCGACACACTAATTTGGGTCTAGCAAGGGTGGCAAAGGGTAACTCGATGTTTGTCATAGATAAATGGAGCGTGTGTGGCTAACCAGCACATTGATTAGGTGATAGTGACATTGAGAGTACCAAGTATATTTGCATGGTTATTCACACCTTGTTTGTGATCCTCGGTATCACAGTCACAAAATTGAAGGGCATGTCAAGATTTAAACATGCCATTGAAAAGTTCAATGAATCTCAAAAGAATCTAGGAATTTCAATTCATTTAAAACTTAATATATTTTTTTTTTCGTTTTTCATGGTAGAAATTGGTAAATCGTCATTTACCTACCTTCAAATTATTTGCAATTAGATTACGACATCCCTTTTCTGAATTCTAAATAATTGTGTTGGGTCCTAGCCCTAATTTCTCATTTGGGTTTTAAATTAGGGATTCTTATCTAATCTAAACTTTGTTTCTTTTCCTTTTCATATGTCTACTCCAAACAACAACGCTTCTGGCTCATTCTTACTCATGAACTTGTGTGGGAGGGTGATCTTCGATGGATCCAATTTCAACGATTGGATTCTCACCATTCGCATGGTCACCCGCTACGAGGACAAAGAGTATGTTCTCGACAAGGAGCTAAAGGAAGTTAACCCAAACACTGCTACTCCCAAGGAAATTTTTGTGTACGAAACTCGTGAGAGAGATGCTACGAAGGTTCATTGCATCATGCTCGCAACAATGATTGTTAAACTCCAAAAGTCCTACGAGGACTACTATCTTTACGAAATGCACCAAGATTTGATGGAAAGGTACCATCAAAGTGCTAGGTAGGAGAGGTATGAGTTCATCGCTGCGATGATCACTACCAAAATGAAAATTGGAGAGTCCATCACGGCCCACTTGCAGAAAATGCAAAGGTTTGTGGACCGCTTGCTAAAGTTGAATGTCAACTTCGACGAGGAGTTGGCCATAAATATAATTCTACACTCGTTGCCTCCTTGTTATGACCAGTTTCGTATGACTTATCATATGAACAAGGAGGAGGTCACTCTAAGCAAGCTTCAAGGTCTGCTAAGGCTTGCTGAGAGCAGTATGAAAGGAAAATTTGTTGCATCTACTCCTACTACTACTGTTGCCCTTGTCTTGGCTATTGGACAAGGGAAAGGAAAGAATAGGAAGGATCCTTCTAAGAGCCACAAGGGAAAGTCCCACAATGGATCCTCTTCTAGTGGGACCAAAGCTAGTTCTGTTACTCTTTCCTCTAATCCGAACGATGTAGAGTGCTTCCACTGTCACGACAAAGGGCATTGGAAACGAAGTTGCCCAAAGTATCTGCAGGACATCAAGGATGGGAAGATAAAGCCCACCTTCGCAAGTATTTATACTATTCAATCTAATAACTAATCGCATGTTATGTCTTGGGTGGTTTTCACATTTGTTTTGATTTGCAAGGTCTAAGAAGAAGTAGGGATGTTGAGCATGGGAAGATAAACTTGATCATGGGGAATAGGAAAGCGTCGCCTGTCACCAAGATTGGAGTTTACTCTTTAGTTCTTAGTAGTGTGTAACATCCCAAAATTCAAGACCAAAAATTTCGTTTTAATTAAGTTATTATAAAACCAACAGTGTAAGGAAAAATCCATAATAACATATCATGTCAAAATCAAAGTCTCAATAGTCAAAACATGTTATCCTAAAACAACATCAGAGTGTTATCCCAAAGATCTAATGTTTGGAAAACATGGTGTGATGCACTGAGATCGTCGGCTCCTTTCCTTTGAAAACAAAGTACCTGAAACCAAAACTGAAAACCGCAAGCATGAAGCTTAGTGAGTTCCCCCATCATACCACATATCATACAATAAAATACATAGCCAAGCATATCTGGGTGACGGCCTCCCCTTCGGTCTATTTCAACCAAATAACTGCCTAGCATATCTGGGTGCTGGCCTCCCCTTTGGTCTCTTTCAACCGGATAACCACCTAGCATATCTGAGTGCTAGCCTCCCCTTCGGTATGTTTCAACCGGATAACTGGTACTATTTCACCCCTACCACTACCACATAATAACATAGCATAACATACATAAATATACTGTCAGGCATATCTGGGTGCCGAATCTACCCTTTCGGTATCTTTCAACCGGTATCTGGGAGCTAACCTCCCCTTCGGTATATTTAAACCGGTAACCGGGGACTATTTCACCCCTACCACTACCACATAATAATGTAACATAACGTACTGCTAGGCATGCATTGGTTCTAACGACCCCTTCGGTATCTTTCAACCGGTATCCGGGGTACACCCCTACTACTAATAACATGTATCACAGAGCATCCTAGCACACAAACATAACATATAATGGCATACCAGATAATTATCACAAAGACAATCATCTAACAAACAACTCATACTAGTGGGCCGACATTGTGGCCTTAGACCCACTTCTACTAGAAGGTAACTCACCTCACACTGCTGAAGTGTCGCAGACACAACCCCAGCTGTTGGATGACAGATTCCCCAACTATCAATATCAAAACATCACCCAATTAATAATTCGGTCCTAACACATAACCATAAGTTCTTGGAGTAACAGGCTACATTACCCCATCTTGGCTTGATTCAAGCCCAAGGCCCAATCCAAAGGCCAAAAACTCAAACTAGGAATCAAAGCCCAACATATGGCCCAATTTTTCAAATTGGGCTAAAACCTTTACATGGTCTTATTCAAAGGCCCAACCATTTAGTCTATTCCAAACATGTGGCATTACAATGATCCAATATCTCATAATCATCAAGGCTCGATTATAGCCCATTTATGGCCCAATTTTCCAAATTGGGTCAAAACCCTCACATGGGCCTTACCCTAAAGCCCATTAAATTATTCTAGTCCATATGATTGTTCTTGGATGGCCCATCAATATCCCAATCAACAAAGCCCAATAGAAAGGCCCAACTCAAGGCCCAAGTGAAATTAGGGTTTTCACATAAAATGACGATTAGGGTTAAGTGTTTCTCACTTAACCCATTAGGGACTTAATACATTAAGTCCATCACTCTACTAGACAAATCATATGGTGTAATCGTGCTTAATATATAGTCCAATTCCAATAGCCCAAAATGCGGGTCCCGATAAGTCCAAGCCCATGATTCCAAAATTAGGGTTTTCGAAACCCTAATTAGATTTCCAACCCAAGCCCCAACCCAATAGGCCCAAAAGCTAAATCCTTAGCTCTATTACGGTTTCATTTGGCCCATTAGGGTTTCACTAGTTGGGCACCACCCACTACCACCTCGGGTAGTGGTGGTCAATAGTGGCTTGCGGCGGCGGCCATCACCTCACGGTGGTGGTTAGGGTTTCTAGACCATTTTGTCCAAGAATCCAAAAGTCAACTACATGAAAGCAAAAACACACCGCCACCCAACACGACAGTTGGTGGCGGTAGGAGGCGGCAGCCACCACCTCACGGTGGTGGTTATGAGTTTCTTTTCGTTATTCTACTTTCTAGTTACAATTTACAATGTTAAACCCCAAATAGCACACACACATACATATACTAATACAAACACACACAACCACCCTAATGGTGGCCGGCGGTGGCACGTGGTGGCAGCCACCACCTCACGGTGGTGGTGGTGGCCTTTTCTTGGTTTTCCAGCCACACAAGACACACATACACACACTTCAGATTAAAGTATACACTCCAGCCACCCACCTGGTGGCTCACGGCGGCGACAAAAACAGTTTTGGGATGGCAGCCACCACCTCACGGTGGTGGCGATGGTTCCTGTTGGTTTCCAATCACACAGCAACACACACCAACAAACAGAAAACCCATTAACCAGCAACACTCGTCTTCAAAGAAAATAGCAGCAGCGACACCATTGGCCGGAGATAGCGGAAGCAGCGCAAGATGGCGGTAGTTTGCAGCGACGGTAGGCAGAAGAAGAAGAAGAAGACACGGAGGGGCGTCAACAGCAGCGGCACGGCGGCGACAGTGGCATCCCGAGCAGCCACAACGGTGGCTAACAGCAGCGGCGGGACTGAAAACGACAGCCAACGGAACAACGACTTGCGAAGGACCAATGGTTCGGTGAATCCTATTGCTACTTGCAACGTTACAGGTAGCGGGGATATAGCGGTCGTCCTCCAGTCGGCGAAGCAACTGGTGGCGGAGAGACAAGGGTGGAGAGGTGGCGCCGGTGAGGGAGGCATAGGGGTGGAGAGGTGGCCGCTGGTGTTTCCATTAGGGTTAGGGTATGGACGGGTTATATATCTCGTAACCTTTGAAACTTCACCCCATAGTGGCAAATCTAGTCCCTCCCTTCCCTTTTTCTTTCAATCCTAGCGCAAAATTTACCCTTTAAACCCTGCCTATTAAACCCTTTACAAATTAAGTCCGAATTTTACCAAACAGCCCCTCCCTATACAAATCCTTTTCAAATTAGTTCCATAATTTACTCTTTAGCCCTCAGCATTCTAAATTCTTTTCAATTTAAGTCCAATGGTCAACTTCAGCAATGTTAACATTTTTAGTCCCTCCTTCTCTTATTCTTTTCAACTTAAGCTCCAATAATTACCACTGATTCCCTGTCTTCATAAAGATTTACAACCAGAATCCGAATTTTACACTTTTAACCCCCAATCTCTAAAATTGTGACCATTAGCTCCTCGAGACCAACACCTTGCTATATAATTATTGATTTTAAGGCTTCTATTTTTTTTATTAATTCGTCTATTTATTTACTTAATAAACGAGGTGTTACAACTCTCCTTCACTTAAATTAGATTTCGTCCTTGAAATCATTCCTTACCAATTCGGTCACGCCAAACAACTTGAGTGACCTGGCCATAATCCCGAGTATACCCCAGTCTTCCTAAGGCAGTCTAAATCATCCCTTGTAGGATTCTAAAACCCGAAAATGAATGAATTCCTTGCAACATAATCACGTCTACTTCGTCTAAAATCTGCAGTCTCGTGGTGGTCTGACTCCCTGACAGACCACTCATACTGAATCAGTATAATTGAACCCAATCCACTTATCCCTCAACTGACTACTCAACTTCTGATAACTCGAGGTTCCCACTATAAACAGGATCACAAACTCAAGTATCCCTGCTGGTCACTTATACTTGGCCATGGCTTAGCTAATCCCGTTGTGAGTGACTTGTCTCTTCCCAATCAACCAGCTATTATGTCCGTACTTGCAACCTAAAACACGAATACTAACACTGCCCAAACACTGAAATTGTCCGAACATTGAACTGCCTGAATTTGTATGTTGCCACATGGCCGCCTTCCAAATTTACCGAGACCTTCTTGGTCTCAATTCATTCACCAATCATCTGAAATATCGGGTTCCGGCCCGGCTACGAAGCCAAAGGACTCCCACTTAGTCGTTTCCCACAACTTCCAAATGAAATCCTTCTCTCGAACTAGTTGCCACTAGTTATCATGCCACTATGGCTCTAATAACCTTATAATCTAACCGGTCGGGTCCATGCATCGAATCTTGTCGTCATCAAATGCAAGGCTAAAAGTGATTGCTACCTGACCAATGGTAGCCTTATATCACAAGCAATCTTATACAGTCCATTGCTTCCCTGATCCCATAACTATAGTGGCACTCCTACAGTCTTATCACTGGCTCAACCAGATCTAATCCATCTGGGTAATTCCGAAATCCAGTTCATGGATTTCCATATCCTCACTGTTGCACCCGAACTGGTGGGTAATAATGTTCCTTCCGCGTCCTACAAGGTGCTCATGCTACCTACCAACCTAGTGAATGATACAGCTACACCCACAGACTTACATCACTCTAGCACTATATGCTAACCTTGTGAATGCTACGGCTACACCCACAGACTTATAATACTTCTCACACTATCTGCCAACCTGTTGAATACTATGGATACACCCACAAACTTACATCACTTCTAGCACTATCTGGTGCTAGTGAATGCTACGGGTACCCTCGTAGTCTTACAACACTTTCCATGTTATATGACTGCTAGTGAATGCTACGGATACCCCCGTAGTCTTACAACACTTTCCATACCAGGTCGAACACGCACTCGAACTAACACTCAACTAAACTTGAATTATAATTGGACCTCTAACCTGGTTCCCCAAACCTGTTATCCGATGCCAAGGAAAATGTGAAGCCAAAAGTTGGAACGTGTTCCAAACTCCCAACTCACAATCCTCAATTTGGACGACCACTCGGTCGCCTTTCTCCCTAACGGGGATGCGAGACTCATTCTAGTTTCACACCCATTTTTGTTCTTGAGTTCCTGATCGATTCTCCCCAACATAGCTTCAGGTAAGTCTTCACGACACGTGAGAATTGAAGGATCCCCAGTCTTTTTTGCTTTCCAGTAATCCGTTAATGACAATCTGTGCTTACCAATGCTAGCGATCAATTACCAGTTAAACCCTAAGATCGCCCATCCTCTGAAATCCTGAAGAGTACTCTTGAAATCTGGTCTAGTCTGACACCTCAGTCCACCTCTCATGTTGACTACTAGAGGTCTTAACCTTCACCCTGGCTGACGAATCCTTGTTCCCACTTCCAATCTTGCAGCACCATTAAACTCTAACTTCACTGGAGAACTACCGCTCTAACCCTGACCGAATATCCTCTAAATAATACCCCGCACAGATCCTGATGAAGACCCGGAATGATAATGGTACATGTGGAACCCACTCTGCAAGATGTGTCCCTCTGTGGGTTCATCAAGGACTTTTTGGCATGCAGGTTGGCATATATGATCCTTGACGACCCAAACACTAGCAAAAAAACCGACCCGAGATCTGACTTATCCAAACTCACTCGCAATTCCAAAGCGATACAGATTCCCAACATCCACCTAGTAGCACTAGAGGAAGACATACCCGCAACATCTGGAGGAATCCTTATCACTTTCTGCTGACATGACCAACCCCGCTACACTTGTAGCAGCCTAAACCCTTAGAATGTCAAACCCCCTTGTGTACTTTCCCACACACGCTTCACTGACTCCGGCCCTGCTGGCCATTCACCTGATGATCATAAGTCTCTCCCCGGGACCCCTATTATATGCACCTGGCATGACCCTCTCTTCTCAAAGTGCTCCAAATCAATCTCGCATCTGCAAACTCTTGGAAGTCATATCCTTTAGGGTCTGACACCCTGTCATGCCCACTAGCTCACTTGCCAATGGCTGAGCTGCAACAACTGGAACATCCTCTTCCCTAAACCGAGTCACAAACTCCTCCCCGAAGCTTTTCAGATTCTCCAATACTCTCACTGATTCGAGTATGTATCTTGTGCTTTCAGTAGTATGGGCCCAATACTACCTTCCACATCTATCCATACTTTCCTCAATAATCCTCCCGAATCCTCCAAGTCACTTCCTCAAACTAATATATCCACGTCTCACTAAACCTCATTACTAACCCACTGAAACATATCCTAGGCTTTCCCAGGTTCCCGAACCCACCCAGTCCTCAGCTGTTGAAAGATTCATAGCAATGTCAACTAGCTACCTCATGAATATAGCCACATGCAACAGGGATCAGATAATCCTCCGAGTAAAAGACCCATCCCTAGAACGGTTGGACTCAGACAAGAGCTGCGCAATATGGTCAAGTCCATCACTCTGAGATTATCCGACATTTGTCCCATGTGACTTAGCATATTCACTTAGTAGCTAACTCACATCACTAAGAGTCCCATAAAGCACAAAGCAAATCAGACATTGGAAAATCTAACCTTCATACTCCAAACAAACTATTCTATCCTCTAATCAGGAATCTTTACATGCAATTCAAAGGTTCATACAATCAGGCATAACCTAAACAGGCTATCCTATCACTGACTGATTAGTACTAGCATGTAAGTCTACAAACACGAACAATAGGCATATAAGGCATCCTTCCTAGATCCTTATCCCTAATCTAGCATGCAGTTCTCATAATCATATCATAACATAACATATAATAACATGTATGGGTATCTTGGGGAAAACTTACTTGAGCTCGGTTGATTACACGCATCACACACCTTGTTCTTTTCAAAGTTCTTTTCTCTTTTCAAACTTCTTTTTATAAAATGATTTTACTTTTGAAAAAATTTCATACCAATTCCTTAGTTTGAGTCCAGACACACCCGAAAGTGTGCCCGAATCCCTCAAACCAAGGCTCTAATACCAACTTGTAACATCCCAAGATTCAAGACCAAAAATTTCATTTTAATTATGTTATTATAAAACCAACAATATAAGAAAACATCCATAATAACATATCGTGTCAAAACCAAAGTGTCAATAGTCAAAACATGTTATCACAAAACAATATCAGAGTGTTATCCCAAAGATCTAACGTGCGGAAAACATTGTAACATCCCATTTTAAAGAGATTAATTAAATAATAAATGAGGAACCCCGAGAAGTAATTATTATCATTATTTTATATTATTTGAGCCTAAAATCGAATAATAATTAATAAAAATGTTGGTTTCAGGGTGCCAAATGGGATACTTTTGATTTCCGAGGGTTAAAGAGTAAATATCGGACTTATTCTGAGAAGGATTCTTGAAGCCAGGGTAGAAATGGTAATTTATGGATCTTAATTGAGAATAGTTTGTAGAGGAGGGGTTGTTTTAGAATTTTTGGACTTATATTGAAAAGGATTATGGAGTCAAGGGCCCAATGGTAATTTTGGGACTTAAATTGAGAGAATAGGGATGGGGAGGGACCAGAAGTGTTATTATGGAATGAAGTTTATGGGATCAGGGTATGTAAACCCGTCACCCATTAAACCCTAACCCTAATCGGGTTTTGCAGCCGCCAACTTCAATTCAACTCCCTCCAGCTGCCACCACCCCTTATTCCTCCGATCTCTGATGCTGCAACACCCCCACTGCCATCAAGTCACAACCGCCGTGAACAACCTGTTGTTGGCGTCGAGGACCGTCGGGAAAACCCACGTACGGAGTTGCTATCGCTGCTCAGATCGTCAATGAGCTCACGAATGGGCATCTCTCTGTTATTGATGTTGTTTCGCCTCGGAGATGCCACCGATAGCGCCGATGGTAGTCGTTGTTGTCGCTCGCGACTAACCACTGCCACTGCCGGACATTGGGGACGATCGGGAGAGATGATCGGAGCCGCCACCTTGCTGTAGAGGTCGTAATCTCCAACCATTGGCGCCGTAGATGTTGCTGATGAAGACGAGGACCACCGACGGGTCCGTTCCTCTACCGTTGTGGCTGTCGTTCGAAGCATCCGCCGACGTGGGGGAGTTCTGCCACCAAGGGCCGCTATCGCTGCCCGCATGTCATGTTCATGTTGCCGTCTCGGCCCACCTCAGGTGGGTGTTGGGTCTATTTCCAGGAAGGAATGTGCCTACACTACTGCTTTAGGGTGTTAATTTCGTGTGTGAATGGCTATCTTAGCCGGAATCTCTAGTGGGCCACCACCACCACCGTGAGGTGGTGGCTGCCACCATGAACAGCCGCCTGGCGCCATTAGGTGGCTATGTTTGTGTGTGTGTTTATTAGTATGTGTTAGTGTGTGTGTTAATTGGATGGTGTTGTAAATTATAACAATATGGAATAATGGAAAAGAAAATTTGTCACCACCACCGTAGGGTGGTGGTTGCCGCCTCCTGTTGCCACTGGCCGCCTTGTCGGGTGACGGTGTGCTTTGATTGTGTTTGGACCTCGTTTGAGGGATGTTCATAAAATGTGGGACCAAAGAAACCCTAATAGGCCAATAAGGCCTAATGTGACCTAAAAGCCCAACCAATGGACTAATGGGCTAGTATTGGGTTGGATAACCGTAATTAGGGTTTGGAAAACCATAAGGGCATAAAAACATAACTATAGAAATCGTTTGGGACACACACGAGAAATTAATTATTAAACCTAAGATAATAATTAATAATCATTGACAAACTATCTTAAGGCAATAATGGACTTAATGAATTAAGTCCTTAATGGGTTAAGTAAGAAACACTTAACCCTAATCATCATTTCATGCGAAAACCCTAATTGTGGGATTATGGGCTTAGACTTATCGGGACCCACAGTTGGGCCATTGGAATGGAATCATGCATTAAGCCCAATCATACCATATGACTTGTTTAGTAAAGTGAGGGACTTAATGGATTAAGTCCTTAATGGGTTAAGTGAGAAACACTTAACCCTAATTGTCATTTTATGTGAAACCCTAATTTCACTTGGACTTTGTGTTGGGCCTTTCTATCAGGCTTTGGCGATTGGACTAATAATGGGCTTTCCAAGAGTAAGCAAATGGACTAAATAATCATATGAGGTTTAAGACAAGGCCCATGTGAGAGTCTTGGGACCAATTTGGAAAATTGGGCCATAGATGGGCCATAACTGGGCCTGTATGATTATGTGATATTGGGCCATGGGAATACAAATAGTTGGACTAGAATAATTGATCAGACCTTAAGGAAAGACCATGTAGAGGTCTAGGCCCAATTTGGAAAATTGGGCCATATGTTAGGCCTTGGCCCATTACTTGACTTTTGGGCTTTTGGAATGTGAGTTGGACTTTGGGCTCGAAACCCAATTATTAATTGGGTATTGTTTGATGTTGACAGTTCGAAAATCTATCAATCAGCAGCTAGAGTGTACCTATGGGACTTCAGCAGTGCTAGGATTGTTGCTATGCTTTGCGATCTGTTAGATCGATTTGACTGTTATATATATATATATATATATATATATATATATATATATATATATATATATATATATATATATATATATATATATATATACATGCTAGTGTTATATGATGTCTATGTGCACATGATTGTCCTGGTTATAGGATGATGCTATGTTAGTGACACGTTAGGTCTGTATCCCGGTTATTGGGATGTTGCTATGATTGGTGATTTGTTAGATCGGTTTGACTGTTATATGAAATGAGTTAGCATATGATATTTATGTGCACATGTTTTTATGATTGGGGGGTTGGGTTGAGGAGGTCCTACTTTGTGTTGTAGGCCAACATACCCGACGAGCGGTCCGGATAGACTGTAGGCCCTGCGTGGCGGTCCAGACGTGCCGAAGGCTCGGAGAGCAGTCTAGATAGACTGAAGGCCTGTGAGTCGGTCCAGTCAGGCTGATTATTCATTATGCATGTTGTTCTGTATTGGTTATATGATATGGTTATGTTTGTATGGCGTTGGTATTTTGGGGAAACTCACTAAGCCTTCGAGCTTACATTTATTGATTGTTGTTTCAGGTATTCTGATGATCGCGGGAAGGCAAAGCATTCTCCTCATCTCAAAATTATACCATTCCATTGGCACTTCATCATTAACCACCGGAATTACTGGCGGTTCCTCCTCCACGTCTTGCTCTCGTCTCGACCGAACCCTCCTTCCCGGCACCTCGGGACCAACCACCGGATCATCATGCGGGATAGTATAATGACCACCGCCATAATCCTCAATAATTCTCTCCCTACGAAAAAGAATGGGATTAAATGGAGGGGCAGGAATCATCTTCATCAAATTCCATGCACCACGGGTCATCAACCTAAATGAGTTGGCTAGCCGGGTGACGAACATGCCACCATTAATTTTGGAGGTTTTGCGATCCTTGACCGCACCCTCCAACAAATAAGAATCCAAACACCATGGAATGTTGCAAAAGGTGTCGGGTATGATGATGCTCCAAAGGTAAAAGACATCAAGGTTGGACACCTTGTCGTCATCCTTCCGTTGATTGATGGTGGTGGAAATAAGGCGGTGAATGAGACGGTGCGTGGGTGACCTAATACTTCCTTCTTGGGCCGACTTCAGAATGTATAACTTGTTGGCGATTGTGTTATACCAACCCGTACTCGTAACACCATCGGGGAACACCTTATGAGAGTGTTCCAAAAAAACGCAAAAAATAGCAGTCGAGACCAATGGTCGGTCGTAAATGCCCAACCGACAGGCAAGATCTATAACGGAGCATTGATGGAACTCGCCCCCAAGGCAAAAACGGAAACTCGCGGGGTGGTAGCAATCGTCTCCTCCACGGAAAGACACCGTGGAGAAAAATTCACAGCAAATTTCCTGGTACACCGTCTCTTGAATTCTAAAAACCCGGCTCCATCCATCACAAATCATTGTCTCACCCTCGTATGTAAATTCCTTCAAAAGATAAGGCGTTAACTCCTCCTCATACCGAACATTTTGCAACCAATCTCAATCAACCCTGTTGGGTACATAAATCTCCTTCTTTCTGACCTCAGCCAACTTTTTCTTCCATCTTGTCATTGTTGAAGTCGATTCAATTCGAGGAAAATTTAACCACGGAAAATCTCCTTGGTGTCCACTTGAGCTTTGACCTCTGTGAAACATTGTCCCTGCAAAACAAAGAACACACAACCCAGAAAACACAGAAAATCATCAAAACAAATTACATCTGGGTCCCCAACTGGACTCGTCGAGTCCATGAACGACTCGGCGAGTCGTATGAACTGCACGAGTCAGTCGACGAGTCGATCAAAATTTGACCTTGAAAACTCAAAATTTCTTCAAGGGTTTTGTCCAGGGACGTTCCTAAGATGTATTAGGGCAAGAATAATCATCCAAAACAACATAATTAATACTAAATCAAAACCCTAAAAATTCACTAAACTTCAAAATCGAGTATTCTATGAAATTGACACCCTAGATCATCTAAAAATCATGGCTTTAACAGAATTAAGGAAGAAATTAAGTACCTTTGGTGATAAAAATCGAAAATCTTGAAGAAGGAGTGAAGACCATGATGAGTGCTTGAGAGAGAAAGCAAATGGGGGCGCACGGCGAGTGATGGGGGAAACTGATCTCATTAGGGTTAAAAACTCTAGTTACCGGTTGTAAAAAATTCATTTTAAATTAATTTTTTTTCTGTAAATAAAACCGACTCGTCGAGTCAGAGTCAGACTAAACTAGTCTGGTCGCGAATTCAAACTCATCTGGAATCGGAAGCGACTCGTCGAGTCAGGGTCCGACTCATCAAGTCTCTTGTAAACAATTCAGAAAATAATATCATTTTGCCATTAAAAATTCATTCCACCCCACACTTAGTCCATACGCACTCTCAAGCAATCATGTCTGATGATTTGGAAGATGAATAAAACCCTAAAAACGAAAATTAAACTAAAACGAAAAAGATGAAAGAAAGCAAACTCTAATAACGGGTTGCCTCCCGTCAAGCGCTTCTTTTTAAGGAGTCGTTAGCTGGACTCATTCCCCTCTACGTTTCTTCATTTTCCTGCATCGGGAATGCACGCCTAATCTTTTATGGTTTGTACTTCGTCTTGTAAGCGTGTATCTTCTTCTTGTAAGCCCGTCTCAGTTCTTCTTTCTTCTTTCTTATAGCATCATCTTCAGCTACATGGCCTTCCCTTTTCCTCACCTTCTTCTTCTTTACCCCATTCTCTCGCACCCTCTTTTGCACTTCCTTTTCCTTAAATCGAATTAATTATTGGTTGGTGAAAACTCGTGCTCTAGGTTTGGTAATGAATGGGTGATCAGCATCATCTTTTCTATCCCTTGCCTTTTCCTCTTCTTCAAAGCTTTCCTCCTGTTCAAGTGGAATATCTTCTTCTTCTTGCATTATTGTATCAAGGCATGCTACATAAACGTGTTGAAAATCACCATCCATTCCTCCTTCTGCTGCTTGATCTTCTAACGAATTAGGGAAAATCTTCTTGTACAGAACATGCAGAGATCTGGTAACAAGCAGATCAAAATCGTCCAAGTTTTTGGGATTTTCGAATGGACTCGTCGAGTCCATGAAAGCGACTCGGCGATTCGGATCGTATTCCACACTTTCCACTGTGTTCTCTGAATCGGTTCCTTTCAGCAGCTTCTCTATCTCCTCCAAGTCTTTGTCAACATCTTCATTACCTCCAGAGGATAGCAAAAACTTACTTGGATCTTTATCTTGCAAAAGTGCAAGTTCTTTTTGTAGTATCTCATCATCCAAATCAACGAATGATATTTCTTCTTTTCTTCCTTCTTCTTGCTTGATCTCTGGTAAAGCTTTAAATACCGCTCACTCGTCTCCTACCCTCAACGTTAGTGTGGACTCGCATACATCAATCAATGCACATGCGGTATTCAAAAATGATCTCCCCAAAATAATTGGAATTTCGGGGTCTTCTTCCATATCAAGTACCACAAAGTCCACGGGAAAAATAAATTTGTCGACCTTAATGAGGAGATCTTCACAAACACCTCTTGGTTGAATAGTCGTCTTGTCCGCCAAATGGATCTTCATATTAACAGGTCTTGGCTCCGGTAAATTCAGCTTCTTGGCTCCGGGTTTTTAGAATTCAAGAGTCGGTGTACCGGGAACTTTGCTGGGAATTTTTCTCCACGGTGTCTTTCCGTGGAGGAGACGATTGCTACCACCTCGCGAGTTTAAGTTTTTGCCTTGGGGGTAAGTTCCATCAATGCTCTGTTATTGATCTTACCTGTCGGTTGGGGATTTACGACCGACCATTGGTCTCGACTGCTATTTTTCGCGCTTTTTTGGAACACTCTCATAAGGTGTTCCCCGATGGTGTTACGAGTACGGGTTGGTGGAACACAATCGCCAATAAGTTATACATTCCAAAGTCGGCCCAAGAAGGAAGTGTTAAGTCACCCACGCACCGTCTCATTCACCGCCTTATTTCCACCACCATCAATCAACGAAAGGATGATGACAAGGTGTCCAACCTTGATGTCTTTTACCTATGGAGCATCATCACACCCGACACCTTTTGCAACATTCCGTGGTGTTTGGCTTCTTATTTGTCGGAGGGTGCGGCCAAGGATCACAAAACCTCCAAAATTAATGGTGGCATGTTCGTCACCCGGCTAGCCAACTCATTTGGGTTGATGACCCGTGGTGCATGGAATTTGATGACGATGATTCCTGCCCCTCCATTTAATCCCATTCTTTTTCGGAGGGCGAGAATTATTGAGGATTATAACGGTGGTCATTATGCTATCCCGCATGATGATCCGGTGGTTGGTCCCGAGGCGCCTGGAAGGAGGGTTCGGTCGAGACGAGAGCAAGACGTGGAGGAGGAACCGCCGGTAATTCCAGTGGATAATGATGAAGTGCCAATGGAGTGGTATAATGTTGAGATGAGGAGAATGCAAGATCAAATGGCGGGGAGTCTCAATTTTAGCAACGAGTTCAGCATTCGGCTTTTTGACCATTTCCATATTCCGCATATTGATGGGGGTAACTTCCCATACATTCCATCTTGGGATGAGGTGATTAATGCAAGGAGGAGTGGAGCTAGTGGAAGTGGAGCTGTGCATGGAGATGATGATGAGGAGGAGGATAAGTTTTTTTTTATGCTTTGTTGAACAATTTATTTTATTTTTGTTTTGTTTGGTGTGTTTGAATTTTTAGTTAAGACTTTTATTTTTATGCTTGATGTTTAATTTGCCTTGATGACTTTCAGATTTTGGATTAGGAATGCTTGCATAGAGGGTCTAGAGTTTGAGAGAGAAAGAAAAATATAAAGAGTGGAAAAGAGTCAAGAAAGGTCGGAGTTTAGAATTAAGGTGTCGAGTCCGGTCCTGAGGGGCATGAGTAAATGAGTCTAGAAGTTATGGGAAGTTTTGAAGATTTATCAAAAGCTGGAACAAGTGCATAATGTGAATTTTTCCACCCAGCGGTCTACTCGTTGAGTGCACTTAACTAACTCGACGAGTCGCTTTGTATTTCCGCACTTTCGAAGCAGTCTGCGACTATACTCGACGAGTCGTTTATATGACTCGACGAGTCACTCAATTTTATACCAATAAGACTGCTGATTCGATGCTGTTGAATATACTACTTGACCATTTATTCTTCCTTATCGATTCTTGAAGAATTTACACTATTTTTCCTGCCTATTTGGAGCTACCCACATGTGATTTGATGCCCAAGACGAGGATGAGCTATCTCCATGTCTAAAGTCAATTGAAGATGAAGTTGAAGAATAGAAATATCAATCTAGCGACTGCTATCCCAAGGGAGTTTGTTCCATTTTTTTATTTTATTGTTCTTTAACATGCATAATATGCAATGAGGACATTGCATATTAAGTGTGGGGTAGGGGGTTGATGTCATCTTAGTAAATATAGAATCCTAATGTCGTAATTTAGGTTAATTTTTAAAATTTTGCATACCAAAAATGTGACTTAGGGATTAATTTAGGAAATTTTGGTAAAAAGTAATTAGGATTCCTTGTTAGAGTTATGTTGATAATGCATGAAGACCCAAATGTTTAGTTGAGCCTATATACGTTCTAGTGCATTTGTGGCTTCCTTATTCCAGTGAAATCATGGGACAAAAACACGACCTTGCTTAGCCCGAGGAATGCAATATGTTTAGCATCGTGTACCAGAAATGTATCCAGAAAAATTATTATCGTTAGCCAATAAAGGTTGAGGTTGAGCGCCCCTGCTTAAGCATGTTGGGTTTTGAGTGAAAAAAGTGAGGTACATGTAAAAAAAGAGAGAATTACAAGAAAAGTTTGAAGAATTTTGGAGCAATTAAAGTGAAGATCAAAAGATCAAAATTCCAAGAAGTGCAAAAACTTGAAGATACCAAAAATCAAACAACAAAGGTGGTGAATTCAAAGAAATCAAAGATCAAATTATCAAGGAAATGAAGAATTCAAAAGAGCTCCATAGTGGTATCATAAATTGTAATTCTAGATTATGTATGCTTGGGTTGCTCAACTAAAAATACCTTGAGGATAGGAGGTTTTCTGCGGATGGATTCGGAGGGATGCATAAAATGAGTAGTGTTCGGGATAAGTGGGCGAATGTTTATGAGGATTGTTAGTATTTGGAGTATGGGGGTATTTAGGAAATTTTTAGACACAAATGTATGTGTTGCGGTCTTGGCATAATGGCTGTTAGATTGGAGTTGTCATATGTGATTCTAATGTGCTAAAATTCAGTTTTGCTTGGGGGCAAGCAAAAGTCAAGTGTGGGGTATTTTGATTTTTGCATATTTAGCTCATATTAAGTATAGATTTTTTATCATTTATTAGCTAAATTATCGCATATCATGGACAAAAGGTACTTAAAAGTGTTTGAATTATGTTTTCAGTCCAAAAGTGAAGCTCGGAGGCAGAAGGAAGCAGGAGAAGTGGTTGGGAGCTCGGGAATTGAACAAAGAAGAAAACCACCAAAAACAACACCTACTCGGCGAGTCTGAGCGAAGATTCGAGAAGATAAAGACTCAGAGACTTATTGCATACGGGGATTAAGAGATGGACTCGGCGAGTCGGCAATGGACTCGACGAATCGTTTCGCATCTATAAATATAACTTCTCAGATCGACATTATCAATTCTGGAACCCTTCTGGAGAGATTAGCTGCGATTGAAGAGCCAGAATAACCCTAGAGAACGAAGATACAACCTAGAATCCAATTCCGAAGGAGATTTGAGGCAAAATTCTCATCATCCTACTTAATCTTTTGTTTTCCATTATGGCTAGACAATTAGAATTCGTTTATTTGTTGTTTATTACCTCAATCATGAGCTAAAACTCTTAAACTTCTGTTTGGGGATACAAAATTGAGACTATGGTTTGAATATTGGTAGGATTAATTCAATATTGGTGTTTTTTATTATTTTTAGCTTGCTAAAGAAGCTTGTGTGTGAATGATAATTAATTTTCTGTTAATAGGAAGGTAATTAAATAGTATGAACATCTTTTGATTATCAACCTCATATGTTTATGTGACCACTTTATCATATGTCTAGGATTAATGAACATGAAACTAGAATTACTAAGAAAATTAGGTAAATTCATGTGTGAGCTTGTGTGATGACCATCAACAAGAAGTTAACTAAAGGACCAAATTAGTTAACTATTGCAAGTCTAAATTAACCCGAATAATTAATCTAGTGAATTTAATTAAATTAGACAACTTATCACTGTTTGAGTTAGTTTGTTCACTAAGGGTTAGTGTAGCGAAAGCGAAGCTAATCACTTGAGTCGGTAGCCAACAAAAGAGTTAATCCATTGCACTATTACCATAATATCAACCATAGGATCAATTGAGTTGAACTAAACAGAAGTCCTTTCCATTATTGAATCTAGTTAATTCTTTGTTTTTCTAGCTTTTAGATTAAGTGATAATTAGTAAGTTTCTAGTCTTGTAAAACTAGAGAAAAACCCTACTTATTAATTAATTTAGATAAAATTAGTCTTTAGTTTTAATTTACCGTTCCCCGTGTTCGATACCCTACTTATTTAGCTTTACCACAATCAATAGGTCCACTGCCTTCGTGTGTTCATTTTATAATATAAAAGTAGGTTTAAAACTAGTTGAGTTCACACACATCACACACACACACACACACTAATACAAACACACACACGGCCACCCTATTGGTGGCCGGCGGTGGCACGTGATGGCAGCCACCACCTCACGATGGTGGTGGTGGCCTTTTCTTGGTTTTCCAGTCACACAAGACACATATACACACACTTTAGATTAAAGTATGCACTCCAGCCACCCACCTGGTGGCTCACGGCGGTGTAACATCCCGAAATTCAGGTTCAACCATTTAACCCTTCTTCTTTTCTAAGTTTTCATGTTAGGTCCCTTTATGTAAATGCTAAGCTTGTGAGTACGCTGGCGTACTAAGGAGTACACGCGTACTCGCGTGCTTATTTTGTACGCGGATTCATCCGGGTACGCTGGGCGTACCTAAGGTTACGTTGGGCGTAACCGGCCCAGATGCAAAACCCTAATATGACTTGAGGGCTATAAAAGGAATGAGATGGTCTTGTCTCTCAGCCACCATTTCACAGAAAGAAACCCTAAGAGAGTATTCCCTTCGTCCTTAGCTTGTGTATGAGTGTTCTAAGCTTCAAAGTGCCATTTCAAGGTGGTGAAATAGAAGAGGAGGCCATTATAGGAGCTAGAAGTTGGTGGACAAGAGTAGATCTGAGGTCTACAAAGTTTGGAGCTTCATCCCGAGGTATAAAGTTCAGAACTTGCCTTGTTATTTGTGTTGTGTGCTTCTTGGACCAAATTCTAGGGTTTTTGGTCCCAAGATGGAGACTTTATGAGCAAATAGTCTCCATTGGCCTAGATTTATCATATTTCAGGACTATATGAGTTGTATGTTCATAAAAATGCAATCTTGGACGTAAATGTTGAGCCATGCATGAGATCTAGACTTTTGGAGGAGAAAGGAAAGGTGTTAGAAGGTGTGAGAACCTTTATAGCCGTGCAAAGGCTTAAAGGTTTTGACTTTATGGATTAAGAGGTATTAGAATGGCCAGATCTGGAATGTGAGATTATGTCTTAACTGTTTAAGACACTAAAATGAAGAAAGTAAGAAATTGGGATTTACGCTGGGCGTAATCCCAGTACGCACCGCATAAGGGGTCGCGTTCCCCGATTCTGGAGTGCAAGGGGTACGCCCCGCGTACAGGAGTTGGTACGCCCCGCGTACTGCTTGTTGTTGACTTTTGTTGACTGTTAGGGATTTGGTCAACATGTGTACTTTTGAGTCAGGGAGGGGTAAAATGGTCTTTTACCCTTCTGTGGGATTGTAGAAAGGGGTGTAGTATAGCCTTGAGAGCCGTTAATGATTTGGAATGATTATTTGTTGTGATTAGGTGAGGCTAGGTCGTTGTTTCGAGATTTAGAGATATCGAGCACGTGAGATTCTAGACATCATACGAGGTGAGTCTTCTCATTATACTGTACCTGGAAGGGTACCTATGTGTGACCGGAAGGTCTGGTATGCTATGAGATATATGAATTGTATGCTATGAGTTTCATGTTTCGTATGCGCTATGTATGTGATATGTATGTTATGCTTGATATGGGCCGGAAGGCATTATGATATGGGTCGGAAGCCATTATGATGTGGACCGGAAGGTCAGGGAGTTATGGACCAGAAGGTCGACACGGGTAGGACCGGAAGGTTTACAGGCGGCGATAACAATAGTTTTGGGATGGCAACCACCACTTCATGATGGTGGCGGTGGTTCATTTTGGTTCCCAATCATGCAGCAACACACACCACCAAACAGAAAACCCACAAACCAACGACACTCATCTTCAAAGAAAATAGCAGCAGCAGCGTCATTGGCCGGAGATAGTGGCGGTGGCGCGAGATGGCGGTAGTTTGCAGCGACGGTAGGCAGAAGAAGAAGAAGAAGACACGGAGGGGCAGCAACAGCAGCGGCACGGCGGCGACAGTGGTAGCCCTAGCGGCCACAATGGTGGCTAACGACGATGGCGGGACTGAAAATGAAAGTTGACGGAACAACGACTTGCGAAGGACCAATGGTTCAACGACTCCTATGGCTACTTGCGACGATACTGGAAGCGAGGATATAGCGATCGTCGTCCAGTCGGCGAAGCAATTGGTGGAGGAGAGACAAGGGTGGAGAGGTGGTGGCTGGTGTTTGCATTAGGGTTAGGGTATGGACGGGTTATATATCTCGTAACCTTTAAAACTTCACCCCATAATGGCAAGTCTAGTCCCTCCCTTCTCTTTTTCTTTCAATCCTAGCCCAAAATTTACCCTTTAAACCCTGCCTATTAAACCCTTTACAAATTAAGTCCGAATTTTACCAAACAGCCCCTCCCTATACAAATCCTTTTCAAATTAGCTCCATAATTTACTCTTTAGCCCTTATCATTCTAAATTCTTTTCAATTTAAGTCCAATGGTTAACTTTAGCCATGTTAACATTTTTAGTCCTTCCTTCTCTTATTCTTTTCAACTTAAGTTCCAATAATTACCATAGAGTCTTTGTCTTCATAAATATTTACAACCAGAATCTGGATTTTACACTTTTAACCCCCAATCTCTAAAATTGTGACCATTAGTTCCTCAAAACCAACACCTTGTTATATAATTATTGATCTTAGGGCTTCTATTCATTTATTAATTCGTTTATTTATTTATTTAATAAACGGGGTGTTACATAATGGGTTAGGATTAGATTTGAATAATTGTTGCTACTCGTCAGAAATGACATGAAACAATATTTCTTTTCATGGTTTGTATAAACAAGGTTTTAGATTTTCGTTAAATAATTAAATTGGTTCTATTAATGCTTTCTTTAATGTACTTTCAATTATGAAACATTGCCTTGTAAAGGAATATATGAAACTGTGATGGTTGTAGATAATTTAGGAAATTATGTGTTGCATATCGATTCGTCCAATGGTTTGAACAAAGCATGCTTGTGGCATTGTCGTCTTAGACATGTCAACAAGAAGCGCATAGCCCAACTCCAAAGTGATGGAGTGTTAGAGTCATTCGACGTTAGGGACGATGACACGTGCGAGTCTTGTTTACTTGGAAATATAACCAAGTGACCTTTCACTGGTACTTATGAAAGGGGTGAGGGTTTATTGGATCTCGTACACACCGATGTGTGTGGGCCCTTTAGATCCACCATAAGGGATGCAAACCGCTTCTATGTGACTTTTACCGACGATTATAGCAGATATGGGTATATGTACTTGATCAAGCACAAGTCAGAAACCTTTGAAAAGATCAAAGAGTTTAAGCAAGGAGTGGAGAATCAGTTGGGCAGGAAAATTAAGATGCTCTGATCCGATCGAGGTGGTGAGTACCTTAGTATTGAATTCCACAACTACCTCAAGGAATGCAGAATTGTTTCGCAGCTGATGCCACCTAGGACACCGCAGTTGAATGGTGTGGCTGAGAGGCACAATTGAACCTTGTTGGACATGGTTCGTTCCATGATGAGTCGAGCTTCGTTGCCCATCTCATTCTGGGGGTATGCCTTAGAGACTGCCAAAACACCTCACGAGATGTGGACAGGGAAAGCTCCCTTGTTATCACATATCAAGGTTTGGGGTTGCGAGGCTTTTGTAAGACGAGAGACTCACGACAAGCTCGAACCTTGTAGCGAGCGATGTATTTTCATCGGCTACCCATAGAAGTCCTTTGGATATCTCTTCTATAGAATGAATGACAATGTTGTCTTCGTTGCAAGGAGAGGGGTTTTCCAAGAGCGATAACTCATATGTCTAGAGGACAGTGGGAGCCAAATTAATCTTGAAGAGCTTCAAGAATCAAGCGATGAAGGAACCTCTAACACTGGCGCTCAACCCGAGGAAGAGACTCCTATTGAACCGATTGATGAGTCCATACCTCTTAGACGTTCCAGTAGAATTAGTGTTCCACTTGTGTTGTATGGTTTCCATATAAAAAGTTAAGGTGATACGTTTATTAGTGATAGCACACTAGTAAATTTGGATAAGCCTAACAACTATAAAGAAGCCATGGCAGGCCCAGAGTCTGCGAAGTGGAAAGAGGCTATGTACAGCGAGATTCACTCCATGTATGACAATCAAGTTTGGAACTTGGTTGACAATGTACCAGGTCGTAAGACAGTCGGCTACAAATGGATCTTCAAGTAGAAGACCGGCATAGATGGGAAAGTAGACACGTATAAGGCGCGATTTTTTGCAAATGGATTTACTCAAACTCGTGGACTTGACTATGTTGAGACCTTCTCACCAGTAGCGAAGATTAAATCTATAAGGGTTATGTTAGCTATTGCTGCATTTCATGATTATGAGATATGGCAAATGGATGTAAAAACCACTTTCCTTAATGGGAAGTTGGTTGAGGATGTTTACATGAGTCAGCCAGAGGGTTTTGTTGATACAAAGCACCCTAATAGAGTGTTTAAGCTTGAGAAATCCATTTATGGATTGAAACAAGCGTCTTGCTGATGGAATCTTTGTTTCGATGAGAAAGTCAAAGAGTTTGGTTTTTCAAGAAGCGAGGATGATTCCTGCGTATATGTCAAAGCTAGTTGGAGTCTAGTTAGCTTTCTCGTATTGTATGTGGATGACATACTTCTCATAGGGAACGACATCCCAACCTTACAGGAGGTTAAGTCTTGGCTTGGGAAGTGCTTCGCTATGAAGGAACCCGGGTCAAAGTCAAAGCTAAATAAAAGCCAACGAGTCGAAAACATTAAGTACGATATGAACTTGTTTAGTAGAATTTACTCCATGTTCACTAATGTACAAACACCTTATATCAATACAAAGTATCACTCGAAAATTTCACATATTCAGAAATTCTAAACCCTAGTAGGGTAAGTGAACTGAACGACTCAATAAAACTCTACTACATACCCTTCGGGGATGTGTAGCATTCAAAACGAATCATAATGGGGAGTGCAAACCCCGCAATACAAGGATGAACACTATTAACGATCATAAACAAAGTCTCTTTAAATCTCTTAAATTTTTATTAAACACTGGGGGCACCGAACCCCTGTAGCGTAGTAAAAAATTACTCGAGATGGAAAGAATTCACGAGAAGCAACAAAAGGAACCGAAACCACCTATGGACTGAGCCTACCTTCGGTTCGGAGTCACATTCGACCAGATACCTCTTCCGTTCCAGGCTACTGAGGTTCGAGATCACTTTCGGTCCTGCACTTATTTCAGTTTGAGGCCATGTTTGGTTCATCTCACTGCAGCACGGCCCGGACCACTCTCGGTTCCAGATGACTTTCAGGTCATCTCTACTCATAGTTCAAACCACTTTTGATCCGAGGCCTCATGAACCGAGACCTTACACCAAATTTCCCCTCAGCCTCACAACTCAAACCAAGGTAGAAAACCCAAAAGGGACCCTCTTGGTCCGGAACCCTCTAAGTCCAGAACATGACACTCTAAAATGTATCGGACAATCTCCGCATACTGCGAAACACCCTTCTTTTTGGAAACTCATCATCCGAAACCAACCCGCCTCGAAAGGATCCGCATCAGATAAATTTCGCAGCCTCGAAAGACCAAGGCCACTCTAAGAGTTGATAACCCCGCATCGCCACTCCGGAACCATGGATGACTCCGAACGGGATCTCCTGACTCCGAGCACCGTATCTCAAATACCAATCATGAAGAGTTAAGACACGATTATGATGGCTAAGACTCATTATTTTAATCATCTTTTGGGGAATTTCTCTCTATAAACCATATCTTTTGTGCAAGATACTCTTCAAGGGTTGGTTGACTTTTCCAAAAAGTTATGACACAGCCCATTCCCCATAACCACTCTATGACTACTTTATGGCACTATTCCCATTGTATCTAATTAAATCAATATCTTTCTCCCAACACTCCATCAGATTTCCCTGCCCCAAATCCACTCATTAGATCCTTAATCCTCACCTATAAAACCCCACTCATATCCTTCAAAGGTACACTTTTTTGTTGGATTAGTGTATAAGTCCATAACTATTTTGGTATGTACTTGACCCGATGGTGCATGGTCCTTTTGGGTTGCCTTCACCAAAGCAACTTGATAGGATGAATTATGGAGAGAAAGGATTAAATATGATTTATTAATATATTATGGGAATAATATATTAAAGGAGAAATCATATTGTTTAATTAATATTAGTCAACAATTAATTGGTAATTAGTTTTGTGACTAAAAGAGATTAATTAAACTTAAGGGACTGGAATTGTAATTATAAGATAATTGCAATTTGGGCCATGGATTGTCTTAAATCAAGAAGTGGACGAATTCTTATGGGAAGCCCATAAGGAAATCGTCCAAAGGCTTGATTAAAGGAGTCTATGGGTTGCTTAAGGCTTAAGCAACCAAATTAGGGTTTCCTTGTTAGATAACCCTAATAGCCTCACTATAAATATAACCCTTAAGGCTAAAAAACGTGGGCAAGCTTCTTGCTAGGGTTTCACACGTTTTTGGGCAGCCTCTAACCTCTCTCCTCTTCATCCTCTTGCTTATGGTGTTTGTGAGCCATTAGAGGAGTGACACTTGTGACTCTAAGCCTTCCAAAGTCAATTCAAGGAGGAATTGGGATTGTTATTGCTACATAACAATCAAGGTACTATCTTAAACCTAATTATATGTTAATATTGATTTCCATATGCTAGAATTAGGGTTTATAGTCTTGGATTCAAAGCATGTACAATAGAGAAACCTAGATCCAAGCATTAGGGTTTGTATGAGCACATAGGATGTCTTATGACCAAAACCCATCAGTGTTATCAGAGACTAGCTTGGTTTCAATTGTATTGATGCATTGTATAACTGGAAAATTCGTTTTTTGGGTTTCTGGAGGCTGGACTCGCCGAGTCCATAGCTGAACACGCCGAGTCCAAGGTGACTCGACGAGTCAACTCGTCAGATGGAGGTTATCTCGGGATTTCTTGCTGTTTTTGCATTGGGATAGTTACCTTATCATGTTAGATCAATATTAGTCCGTTTATATGATATATTTGACTATAATTTTGATCTAATTGAAGATATTTATCAATTAATAAGATAATTGTTTCCTTATAAGATAATTGATTAATTATTTTGACTAAATTGATAAATTGTTTTGCAAGAAATCATTAAACAAATCAAATATGGATAATTATGTGATTAAATGTTAATTTAAATTATTTGTTATTTGATCCTTGTTGTTATGAAAAGTTTCATATTTTGCCCTTTAAGTTTTATAGTTTAAATTTGAACCCAAAAGTTTTGTTGTTTTGAAATTTAAATAGTTGAAACCCTTATGTTTTGAAAAAGGTTTCAAAACTTGCCCTCAAGTTTTGGAATTTAAATTTTGATTAAATGGTTTAATTTTGATGTATATTTAAATTCTAAACCCTAATGTTTGAAATGTTTCAAAACTTGCCCTCAAGTTTTGGAATTTAAAAGTTGATTAAAAGTTTAATTAGGAATGTTAAATTCTAAAACTCTAGTATAGTTTTGAAAAAGTTCAAATCACACCCTTATGGTTTTATTAATTAATTAAGGTGTATAATTAAAAGAAGTTTAATAAATCCATAACGTTTTGGTTTACAATTTAATTGAATTAAAAGTATAATTGTTAAATTTAACCACCTAATATCTTAAAAGTGTAAAATATACCCTATACTATATATAACATTAAAAGTCTAACATTATAAACATGTATGAGTAAAAGTTAGTCTTACCGTTAGTAGGCCTCATTCACGAAGCTAGTCTATAAGGGGTGTTTAAGGGAATTGCCTATAAAATGGCGATTGAATGGGTATCCACTCTTACCCACCGCACTCTTGACTAGTGGAGGGTCGTTAGCCAAACGGGTAGGATAGGACGAAACCTTCCATTATAAGTATAATGAATTACAAAAGTAACTAAATGTTTTCATAAAATTCCCAATCTTAGTTACTTAGGCAAAAGTGAATTGATGCAATTCCATGAAATTACACTTTGTGCCCTTGCGAAGACGTTAGTGGAGCGTGTGTGGTTTACCGGCACACTAAATGGTTATAAGAAAAGGTAGCAAAGGATGAATCAATGTTTGTCATAGTTCGGTGGAGCGTGTGCGGTTTACCGGCACATCGAATAGGTGACTGTAACATGTGAGGGCACCATGTAAGTTTGCATGGTTATTCACACCCGCTTTGTGATCCTCGGCATCCCAGTCACAAACAAGAGGGGCATATCGAGATTTAAACATGCCATTGAAAGTTCAATGAATCTCAAAGGATCTAGGAGTTTTCATAGATTTAAAACTTAAAATTCTTTTTCATTTTTCATGGTGGAAATTAGTGAATCGTCATTCACTTACCTTCAAATATTCTGCAATTTGGGTTACGACATCCCTCTCCCGAGTTGTAGAATATTGTGTTGGGTCCTAGCCTTAGTATCTCATTTGGGTGATTTACTAAGGACTCAATCAATCAACTAACTTGAATTCGTTTTCTCCCGTTTTGTAGATGTCAAAGTTTGACAAACTATGGTCTTCTCAAATTCTGTGGAACAAGCATTCCACATGAAGATGATATTCCACGATTCGATCGAGGAACAAGAGATCATGCTTCACTTCCTCCTCCTCCTCCTCCAATTATTCTCCCTAACCCACAAGTTCGAAGGCTTGAAAAGTTCAAGCTCACTCAAGCCCTTTTGGCAAGTAAACATAAAAAAGGAAAGTCGGTGTGTGCACACGTCCTAGGGATGAAGTCACACATTGATAAGTTAAGAATGTTGGGATCCGTTGTCTGTAAGGAAATGGTTGTTGATTGGGTTCTTCAGTCACTTCCTAACTCATATAGTGAGTTCGTAAGAGAGTACTATATGATGAACCGCGATGTAACCCTTATAGATCTCACCTATATGCTTATTGCTGCTGAATCAGCAATGGTTTGACGCAAAAGAAAAGCAAAGTTGATTGGTGAATCTGCCTTCAAGACCTCTATGGATATAGACAATGGCAACGAAAGACATGCTATGATCGAAAAGTTTGATCATAAGAGAAAGGCAATGTCTGAAGTAGTTCCATGTGCTGTTCCAAAAGAGTCGATTTGCTTTTATTGCCAAGAGAAGGGGCATTGGAGACGAAGCTGCCCCATTTACCTAAGAGATCTAAGAGATGGGAGAGTCGAAAAGTATGGCTCTAATATAGGTAAAATCCATTAACTAACTCTTTTAAGCTTCTATACTAGATTCTTAATACATAATGTGATAGGATTACAATTGATGTTTTGTAGGATCGAAGAAAAGAAAGGAAGCTTAAGGGAAGAAGTGAGCAGAATCTAACTGTGAAAGAATGGATTTCGATCGCATTTATAGAAGATTAGATTCTTGAGCTACTACTTAGATTTAGAATTAGATTGCTAAGAAAGATGTATTAGCATAAGTTTTTCAATGGGTTGCATTGTAAGGACAATTTTTTCCGAAATAAACTAATTTTGATTTTAAATTTTATTTATTTATCCTTACAATGGCGTGTATGAAAAATTGATGTTAAAATGTTTCTATTATTAGCAATAATGGATTTGGTTCTTATTATGTTATTTATGGAAAGTCGAGAATTTACCAAATACGGAGAGTTTCTCATCACCCAAGTTTCAATTGGATAGAAATTTGGAATCATGCAACTTGGTTGCACGATGAATGTGAAATTTCATATTTGGAAATTAGACTAATTCATTGACAAGGTGTCAAGTGAAGGACTAGGAGATCAAGTACACAAAGTTGTGTGTTGATCAAGTTCACCATAAGAGTGGCAAAGATATTCGTCATGATTTACTAAAAGCTTAGTAAATATGATTATACTTACAAGATTAAGTGTAATTCTGAATTGATTAAAGGGTTTAGATCAATAGCAGAATGAATAAGAAGAATCAAGTAGGCAGAAAGATAAAAGTTTCTCCATTCTAAGAAGAAGGGAGAGTAGCTTTTATGCTTTATGATATGTCTTAATGATTAAGAACCATATCTCAATTGATCCTCTAAATGAGTCTTAGTACAATTGTATGTTTGAGAAGAGGAATCAAGGATTGAAGAAATGGTTAAATCAATAAGTCAATCATACTTCGTTCCAATGACAAGTCTTAAAGTTAAGATTGTGACATTGAGTGAAAAATATTAAGAAGGTTTGTAACATTCATCAAATGTGGAAAGTTATGATGTCTTGGATAAGACAAAGACCAACTAGGACCAACTTATGAAGTATTTTGATATGAGCTACACTAACTCTTGGATAATTGTTTGTCAAGAAATGGTTATTGACAAGAGAATCTTATATGTCAAGGAGTAAGTAGGAGTCTTAATGGTCTTGAAAGGTTTCAAGAACAAATCAAATAAACCTTATCGATCATCACTAGCACACGAGTTGAGGTTTACAACCTAT
Organism: Lactuca sativa; assembly: GCF_002870075.4. NCBI lineage: Eukaryota > Viridiplantae > Streptophyta > Magnoliopsida > Asterales > Asteraceae > Lactuca > Lactuca sativa. Next base: position 6,715,885 of record NC_056623.2, on the reverse strand, counting down.
CGTGTCGACATTATTTTGTTCCACTTGAGTTAATTATGCATATGAGTCCTATGAGTTCTCATTTGAATGCATAAAGGCAAGGACATTGATCAATGGAAAGTTCATTGATAAGAAAAGGTAAGCTGCTTAACTACTTGGAAGACATGGTGGGCAGCTGTGCTACCATAAAGGCAAGAAATCGAGATCAAGAAAGTTCGATCCATATGAGTTTGAATTTGTCGTAAACTTTGGTTTTAACAAATTCACATGGATAGGAACAAATACACCGTTTAAATCTAAGTGTCATAAGATTTCCTCCTTCATGAAAATGATTGTGATGAAATGTTTTCACTAAGAAAGATTTAAGAAGATAGTGATTGTAAAATTGCATTCTCGAATTCGATTATGGTTACGGTATCCCTTTCCATAATTTGAATTGTGAGGTTTGGCAATTAGTCTTAATTGTTTAGACATGCATATTAACTATCTAAGGCAAAGGTGTAGAAGTTCAAGAAGCCTTGATAAAAGATTATCAAAGCATTAAGTATTAGAAACATGAATTTAAGAGATTCAATAAGTATTGTTTTTCTGAAAGTTTAGCTGTTTCTAAATACATGTCGAAGCTAGTGGGAGCATAAGTGTTATGTTTTATAGTAATCATCATGATAGTGGGAGCATAAATGTTATGATTATTAAGGAAAGTATTGCAAGGTTAGCAATGTTAATTATAGAAAACAAGAGTTATACCTTGCAAAGTCGTAAGGGTTGTAAAGTTGTTTTGCTATAATTAAGGGAGAGAATATTATGCTTCATTTCAAATCTAAAGGATTAGGTTGAGAAATGTTAATAAATTTAGCCAAGGGTACATAGTGTGTTCTTAAAATTTCGATTATGATTACGGCATTCCTCTTCACAATTCGAATTTTGAGAACATAGCAAATAAAACATTATGCATCGTGTCCCATACGTTTCGGGTATAGGATCGATTGCAAATGTTTTAATGCTTGACCATTCTAAAATTTTCCAAATGTCTAGCGCATTTAGAGGGAAAAATTACTAGAATCGGTTTTGACTAAAATAATTAAACAACTATCAAAGGACAATCCAAAGTTCGACGAGGATTGGTCGCTTGTGAGTAGTTGGAAGTATAGTATTGGAAATTATGGAAATGTTTCCATATTGGATGGACCATATCAACTTTATTATGAATAGATAAGATTCTATTAAGAATGAGTTGTCATATGGAAAATATGAAAGTGTGTCCATATTGGGAATTGAATATTGAAAATCTATGACTAGATTAGGAACTTTTATGCAAAAGGATGTTCAAAGGAATGTACTTTGAGTGAGAGACATCATATCTAAGGAATTGTCGTGTAACAATCTCCGATAGAAGACTTTGTAATATCATTGTCAATAGTCTTTGTGACTTTGGTGCAGTGACATTACAAAAGAGATCATTGCATAAAATGTTAGAATCTAGCATATTCTATAAGTAGCAAGAACTTGATATTCTTTCACTTATGAAAAGGATTTGGAGTTGTGAAATGAGAATGATTGGAAATGTGTTCAATGTGATCTATTTCACAAAGTAAGAACCATAGGTAAACATTGTGTGCATGCTAGGAGCATGGGACAAGTGTTGTGATTCAAGTAAGAAGTTGATTACCCGAAACGACAAATAATGAGTAATCAATATGGTGATAAATAAAAAGTGTTTTATTTATGCTCAAAGGGTTGAGGCCATATGAGATTAGTATTATTCTTGTGTTTCACATTTGCATGTTTTGACTTCCAGAATAATTGAGTTTATTAAGAATAGTCGAATTATTCAAACGGGCCACAGTCGTTCATATGTTGGAAGTAGATATGAATGAAGACTGTCGTGAATTGGTGTGTGGATTGTCTAAAAGAGTATTAGACATAAGCAAATGTTTGCTGCAACGTTCATGAGTGCTTATGAATATGATTTGAGCATTGGATTAAACCCACGCTCACTTGGATCACTCCCTGGATTGTATCACGAGTGATTGGTGAGACGATAACATCTTATATTCTTGAAACCGAGATGTGTGAGTTGTATCTTGCAAATCGGTTGCACATTGATAATATGTAAACGCACTAGTAACTTGGTGTTATAAAACATATTGTTGTGTGTGATTCGGTGCGTGAGTGCAAGCAAGCATTGTATCAAAGTTTATCCGTTCCTTTTATTCAAAGTAGGATAAAAGCGATATCTTTGGGCCCTTCGATGGTTTAGTGATGACAAACGTAAATGCTCGGCCGGGCTAGGGCTAATTTGATTTGTTCAATTAGTCAGTCGTCATAAATTGGGAATCGAGATATAGTACAAAGAGAATGATTTGAAATCATATCTCATATGATATCTAGAATGGAGGAATATATGATCCCTTATCTAAGGACACGTGTATCTGATATGATCAGAGTTGACATCGGCTTTGGAAAGCTACGATTGCAGATCAGGATCTGAAGTCATACGCAGAATAGTTATTAGACTTATCCAAGTGGGAGACTGTTGGATTAGTGTCTAAGTTCATAACTATTTTGGTATGTACTTGACCCGATGGTGCATGGTCCTTTTGGGTTGCCTTCACCAAAGCAACTTGATAGGATGAATTATGGAGAGAAAGGATTAAATATGATTTATTAATATATTATGGGAATAATATATTAAAGGAGAAATCATATTGTTTAATTAATATTAGTCAATAATTAATCGGTAATTAGTTTTGTGACTAAAAGAGATTAATTAAACTTAAGGGATTGGAATTGTAATTATAAGATAATTGCAATTTGGGCCATGGATTGTCTTAAATCAAGAGGTGGACGAATTCTTATGGGAAGCCCATAAGAATATCGTCCAAGGGCTTGATTAAAGGAGTCTATGGGTTGCTTAGGGCTTAAGCAACCAAATTAGGGTTTCCTTGTTAGATAACCCTAATAGCCTCACTATAAATATAACCCTTAAGGCTAAAAAACGTGGGCAAGCTTCTTGCTAGGGTTTCACACGTTTTTGGGCAGCCTCTAACCTCTCTCCTCTTCATCCTCTTGCTTATGGTGTTTGTGAGCCATTAGAGGAGTGACACTTGTGACTCTAAGCCTTCCAAAGTCAATTTAAGGAGGAATTGGGATTGTTATTGCTACATAACAATCAAGGTACTATCTTAAACCTAATTATATGTTAATATTGATTTCCATATGCTAGAATTAGGGTTTATAGTCTTGGATTCAAATCATGTACAATAGAGAAACCTAGATCCAAGCATTAGGGTTTGTATGAGCACATAGGATGTCTTATGACCAAAACCCATCATTTTTCTCCCTCCCACTTCTCTCTAGAACTCGAAGATCTCTAAGAAGTTCTCAACTCTCACTTCACTCTTGGTAAGTTCATCATTATCACCCTTGAATATTTCACCCTCTTTCATTCAAATTTCAGATTTCTTATACAAATATCGTCATATTTGTTCTTAGGATCTTCAAATCCTCAAGCATCCTCCAAGTGTTCTTGACTTGGAAACCTATTTTCTTTAACCATCCAACTCAGGGAATCACTCAAGGTGAGTTCATACCCCCTATATTTTCACATTTTACTCAATTTTTAAGGGTGGGAATACAAGTTACAACACTAAAATACATTATAACTCAACCAACAGCCTTCAACAAAAAAGTTGGGCCTCATTCACGTACTGTTTTGAGCATCTTAAACTTTTTATTTTTCAAAAATTTACAAGGTGAAAATAGTTTAGGTTAATACCTTTCTAATGACCACTTGCACATCCTCATACGATTTTTCTACAATTAATGGTGATTTTTACAAAACTGCCTATCATTTCGAAAATGAATTCGAACCAGTCTGTGAATATGGGCATTTTCACACTAGTTAGAGACCACTAAAAAATCATAATAAAAATTATGAATTAGATAGACACATTTCCTAAACTCTCAGAGTTTATGGAATCAGATTTCAACTTCGTGTGATTTTTCTGTGATTTTCTAAAAACAGTACAGAAAAGTAAAAACTAGTTAAACACTTTTCGATTTATTAACACTTTGCAACATGTTGAGCAAAGTGTATAGCAATAAAATTTCTATGTGTGGAATGTATTTTTTGTTAGTTTAATATCACAAACAGAAATAGTCATTCATGATAAGATTTTCATTCACTATAAACATGCATAATAAACTATAATAGGTATAGTTTATGGTTCTTTACACTATAAATACACTACAAAAAGGGGTTCAGTTACACTACAGAAAAGGTTTTTCATTCACTCTACAAGTAAACTCGTTAGCGTAAATTGTGAGACACTACTTCATTGTACTCTCATAGTACTGGTAAAATTCATGTAGTTATAGTCAGAGTCTCTTGTAGGGAGAGCGTGATAGTTGTGTATAGATCTATATTGGGATTGACAACCCACACCCAAGCTGCTTGCAACAGCTCGTCCGGCAGGTCAGGGGTGACAAATATCATAACATTTTGATGCCTGAAGAACGTCATCACAGGTCTTCTATGTCATAGCATGGTTATAACGACTCACATAGTGAGTTAACGAAACATATAGTTTTACGGGGATTTATTACTTAACATGGGTTTTATTTCAATTTAAAACCACCTTTACTACTATAAGTATGGAAATTTACTTGTACATTTCGGTCTTTGGGTACTAAGACTACACTCATTTTATAAGGAAAATATTGGATTTTTCTTGAACAAACACTACATTTACAAATAACAGATTTCAACTCTTCATACAAAAAGCTTATGAACTCACCAACTTAATTGTTGACACTCTTCCAAAATTACTTGTATTCTCAGACAATCAATGAGATTAGGTAACCGCAAGCTTTTGAGGATGGAACGCTTCGGCGTTTGACAAACTATTTTTGATATCATATTGTAATCGATTTCGAAACATGTAACAGTTGAAACTATGTAACCTTTTCGATTATATTTATGATTGGATGTATTTACTATGATCACTATTATACTCGTATGTCATGATACTACGCATGAAATCCTCCACCCCCAGACGTTTCCGCCATTCGAGGTTTGGGGTGTGACATATAGTGACGCCAGTTTTCATACCGACCGAGATAATTTCTGCTCTCAGTCGGGCTGGGTGTTTATCCTAAATGGTGGAACAGTGAATTGGAAAAGTTCCAAGCAGGAGATTGTAGCTGATTCAACATGCGAATCAGAGTACATAGCAGCGAGAGAAGCGTCGATGAAGGAAATGTGGCTAAAGAACTCCATCGGAGACCTTGGAGTTGTACCAAACATAAAGGAGCATGTGGAGATTTTCTGCGATAATGATGGTGCGGTCGCCTTGACCAAGGAACCGAGGGATCAAAAGAGAATCCAGCAGACCCCTTACGAAGGGACTGAGTAGGGTTAAGCACTTGCAGCACGCTAGGAGCATTGGGCTAAAGGACAATATTAGTTTTAGTGATTAGATAACTATTTAGAAACTTGTAATAGATAAATTGTAATTGACATTTTGATGATTAAATAAAGTTGTATTATTTATAAGTAATATTACTGTCTTGTGTCAATTATTTACTATTGTTTCACTTTGCATGTTTTGACTTCCTGAATTATAAGATTATTTAAACTATCCACAGTCGATCATACGTTGGAAGTAAGTATGAATCAAGACTGTCATGAATTGGCTTATAGGTTGTCTAAGCGTTTAGACATAGAAATAGTCTACTGCAAATTTTATGAGTGCTCTTGAAATAAGATTTGAATATTGGATTAAACCCGCACTCACATTAATCACTTCATGGAATTTATCACGAGTGATTGTGAAATGATAATACCATATAGTCTTTAAACCTAGATATATGAGTTGTTGTTTGCGAGTTGGTTGTACATTAATAATGCGTAAACGCATCAGTAACTTGATGTTATAAAACGTGTTGTTGTGTATGATTTAATGAGCAAATAGTACAAGCATATAAGTCAAAGTTTATCTGTTCCTTCTATCCTATAAGGAATAAAAGCGATATCGTGGGCCCCTCGATGATTTTGTGTTGACTTATGTGTCGGGCCCGGTCAGGACTCAATTGATGTGTTCAATTAAGTTCAATGTCAAACAAATCAGAAATCGGGAAACAAACTGCTGGACAATAAATATGACTATGTTCCATGTATTTATCTGCATGATATCTTGAGAACAGAACACTATACGATCCCTTATCTAAAGGATGAGTTACTAATAAGATCATAGTTGATAGCGGCTTTTGAGAGCTACAATTGCTAATCGGATTCTGAAGTCATACTTGCATTTATAGTTATTAGACTTATCCAAGTTGGAGACTATTGGATTAGGTGTCTAAGCCCATAACAATAATTGGTATGTACTTGACCCGATAGTAGCATGGTCCTTTTGGGTTGCCTTCACCAAAGCAACTTGACTGGATGAATAATGGAGAAAGAGGATAATTGTGATTTATTAATATATTATGAGAATAATATATTAAAAGAGAAATCATATTATTTAATTAATATTGGTCAAGAATTAACTTATAATTAATTTTGTGGTCAAAAGATATTAATCAATTTAAGGGGACTGATATTGTAATTATAAGATAATTGCAATATGGGTTGTGGATCCCTGAAGATCGGGATGGACGAAATCTTATGGATAACCTATATAGAAATCGTCCATAGCAGGGTTCTGGAAGGATCTAATGGACCACTTAAGGCTTAAGCAACCAGATTAGGTATTTCATTGAAACCCTAATACCTCAGCTATATAAGGAACCCTTGGGCATCTAATTTTCGACGGTGTGAACCCTAGAAAGATCTTAGAGTCGAAATTTGTATCCCTCCTCTCTCTCATATTCCTCCAACTTTTCTTGGTGTTTGTGATCGATTAGAGGTATTACACTTATGATACTAAGCTCTCAAGGGTTGAATATTCTACAAGCTACAATTGAAAGGTAACATTCTAACTTTGTATTAGATACAATTTTCGAATTATGTATGCTAGATTAGGGTTATAGCTTTGGATAAATTTTGTTGCATGTACAATTAGAGAAAACCTAGATCCAAAGCTTTAGGGTTGCATGTGCTTTGTAGGACTGATGTAATGCTCAAAACCCATCATCAGGTACTTCAGGATCTAAGGGCAAGGGCCCGGCGTGATGGTGCAGCGTGCACTCTCCATTATTTCTCCCCACTAGTTGTCATGGACACTCTGGCCTTTTTGGATAGTATGATTCTGTATTTGAAACTTGGAAATAAATTTGATTGAATCTTCTAAATATTAAAGGAACTTTTATTATTTAAATAAAAAATTTTACTTGAAATTGTGGGTTGTTACACTTCTGCATTTCAGCACGACTTTCCACCCGTAGACTAATAGACAGAGTGATCGGACTATCCATACATTGGAGGACATGCTTCGAGCGTGTGTTCTGGATTTTGGAGGTATTTGGGATACATATTGTAGCATCCGAACCATGAGGTATAAAAGTTTAGTTTTTGTACTTGGAATAGGCTCACTACGTAAGCCATAGTGGTCACGTCGTGAGTAAGACCATTGACCGTTTGACCCGTGTTCTCGAAACTCACGACGTGAGGCATAAGTTCTCACGATGTGAGTCAGGCCTGATGGTCCCAAACCCTAAAAATTGAGTTTAAAATAGAATGAGGAGGCTAGGGTCACCCATCCTCAGCTTCTTTCACTCTCAAGTCACTGAAAAATCCTAGATTCGGCCCTCTTGAGCCCTTGGGCCATTGTTGTTGGTATTGGTGTGTTATTGGTGTTTTGATTTCTTTGAATAAGAAGAAGAAGCTCTTATGGTGGCTCCTTTTGGCGAGATAAGCCCTTCCTTGTGGACTTGCTAAGCTTGTGAGCTTCTGTAAGTTATAAAGATCCTATCTTTTTCAGTTAAGTTTGCTAGATCTAGGTTATGGTTGCCTTCTTTGCATGGGAGTTTGGATTACCAAGCATGAAGTCCATAAAGTTGGTAACTTTATGGACCAGTGAGTCATTTGTTGTGTTAGAACCCTTGGATCTGGATTTTAGTGCAAGTTATGGACTCCAAGTTTGAATCTTGATGTTTACACCCATCTTTTGACCTAACTAGTGTTTAAGTCATGCATTGGACATGTATGACTAAAAATATATGATTTGTATGGTCCATTAGACTAGATATGGTATACTGGAAAGTCCCAATGCGCATATTAAAGGATTAAGAGCATAATGCTCACGGAACAGTTATCACATCGTGAGAAGTATAGTCTCACTACATGAGCCTGGCGATTGCCCCGATCTAAAACCTTGAGACGAGTGAACCGATTTGACTCACGGCGTCGACCCAAGTCGAGTTGACTCTCACGACGTGAGCCAAGGAAGGTCACGACCTGAGGACAGAATGTTAAGGAAAGTTTACCATTGACCCGAGGCGTTGACTTTTGACCTAAGTTGACTTTTGTCAACTATTGATGAGGAGTGTAAGTCTAAGGGTTTCATTGCATGATTTCTTAGGTGTGCAGTAATCCGGTGCAGCTGACAGCGTGAGCAACAATATTTAACTTTTGATTGTGAGGTGAGTTACCTACCCTGTGTAAGTGGGTCGAAGGCACCAATGTCGGCCCACTAGTAGTTGTTTATAGTAGAGATGATTGTCTTTGTGATAATTGTTTGGAATGCCACTATCTGTTGCGCTTTATGTGCTTATGTGCTATGATATTATGTGGTAGTGGTAAGGGGTGAAATAGACCGAGTTTCCGGTTGAAATAGACCGAAATGGAAGCCAGGACCCAGATATGTTAGGTAGTTTCCGGTTGAAATAGACAGAAGGGGAGGCCAGCACCCAGATATGCTCGTCAGTTCCGGTTGACATAGACCGAAGGGGAGGCCAGCACCCAGATTTGCTCGACGGTATCTAGTTGAGATAGACTGAAGGGGAGGCCAGCACCCAGATATGTTTGGCAGTATGTTTGTTGTATGGTATGTGGTATGATGTAGGAACTCACTAAGCTTCGTGTTTGGTTTCAGGTACTTCTTCTTCTAGAGGAAAGGAGCCAGCATGATCGTAGAGCATCACACTATGATTTTCCGCGTTATAAGATCTTTGGGTGTTGTATTATGATATTATCTTTTTATGATATGTTTTGATAATTGACACACATTGGTTTGATTATGATATGGGATAACACTATCAATGCTTTCAGATTACTGATTTTATAATTACTTATTTAAAAACGAAATTTTTTGGCTTAAAATTTTGGGATGTTTCATATATCTTCCTTTGGTAAAATTTCCGTACAACAACAGTTACCACGCCAGCATTGATCGAATTCCTTTTTAGATGCTCTACGGGTGGAAGTGTAGGACCCAAATATGTTGGGGTGAGGTCGGTCAGTAGGTCATGGGGGGTACTGAGGTGGTACTTAAGAAGACGAAATTAATTCAGCAGGTTCGCGCCAGACATCAGACGGCACAGAGCCAGAAAAAGAGCTACGCAGTTAGACGTCGGTCAGACTTGGAGTTTCAGGTTGGGGACATGGTACTCCTGAAGGTGTCACCTTGGAAAGGTGTCATCCAATTCAAGAAGCAGGACAAGTTGGGCCCCAGGTATACCGGTCCTTTCAGGGTTTAGGCCCGGGTGGGCAGGGTCACTTATCGTTTGGATCTACCCAAGGAGCTTAGTCAGATCCATATCACTTTTCATGTCTCTCAGACTCGAAAGTGTTTGGTTGATGATTCCACACTTTTTCCATTGGAGGACATTCAGGTGGATGATCGCCTAAATTATATAGAGAGACTAGTAACGATCCTCGATAAGAGGATGAAGACCTTGAGGAACAAGGTCGTGGAATTGGTGAAGGTGCAATGGCAGCACCGGAAGGGTTCATAATAGACATTGGAGCCTAAGGATTAGATAAGGGAGCATTATCCAGAGTTATTTGAAGCGGTGGATTTCGAGGACGAAGTTTGATTCAAGTGGGGGAGAATTATAGCATTTGAACTTTGAGGTACTTAATTTATTGAATTCTTACATTTGGGTGGAGGGTCACGACATGTGCCGTAGTGGTCACGACGTGTGTGACCATTGACCATTTGACTCGCATTCTTGAAGTCTCGCGACGTGAGGCATGAGGTCTCACGATGTGAGAAAGGCCTGATGACCCAAAACCCTAATTTTCGAGTATTTAATGGAATGAAAGATCTAGGGTTGCTGATCATCAGCCTCTCTCACTCTCTTGCCTCCTGAAAACCCTAGATTTGACCTCCTTAATGTTGGATTAGGTGTCTAATCCCATAAGTATGATTTGTATGTACTTGACTCGATAGTAGTATGGTCCTTTTGGGTTGCCTTCACCATAGCAATTTGATAAGATGAATTATAGAGGAAGAGGTTAATTATGATTTATTAATATATTATACGAATAATATATTAATTGAGAAATCATATTATTTAATTAGTATTGATCAAAAATTAATTTGGAATTAATTTGGTGATCAAAAGAGACTGATAAAATCAAGGGGACTAATATTGTAATTATATGATATTTGAAAGTTGGGCTTGTGGGTCCGTAAGAAAGGATGAACGTACGAAATCTTATGTATAGCCCACATAGATTTCGTTCATAAGAGGCCTTCTGGAAGGATCTAATGCATTGCTTAAGGCCTAAGTAGTGAATTAGGGTTTCAGTCAAATACCCTAATTGCACAACTATATAAAGACCCCATGATACCTTGAAATCGGACACTTGCTTCCTAGAGAATACCCTAGCCGATTTTAAGCCTCCTAACCTCTCTCATATTCTTCCAACTTTCTATTTGGTGTTTGTGACTCACTAGAGGTGCAACAATTAAGGCACTAAGCTCTTGAAGGTCAAGATCTACAAGCTACAAGGAAA